>NC_089595.1:87453093-87753093 GCF_019320115.1 Miscanthus floridulus | reverse complement strand
AACACCTTTCTCTGGTCTAGTCTTTTTCTGCGCCGCCTCAAATGACTTGGTGAGAGAGCGGTCGTAGTCCAATTTTGGCCGGGTCTTTTGAGATTCTTGCTTTTTCTGGTCCACCTTCTTTCTTAGAAGATCTAGAGGTAGGTAGAAGTATGATTTCTCCGGGTTCTCCCTCTCTTCTCGTTGCTTTTTTACTTTTTCGAAGAAACTGTCCACATCTTTTTTACTGTAGCTTTTAATTCCTTTTCACTTTTCTCGAAAGACAATTTTTGGGGAATAACTGGATTAGATGAGGCTTTCTTCTTTGCTGGCTGGTGGGACAACGACTTTGTTTGCGGGGCGGACCTCTTAGGAGCTGGCTTCCTCTTAGTCATCAAGGGAGGCGGGGCAGCCATTGGAGGCGTTGGAGACCTCCTTGGAGGCGTTGGAGACCTCCTTGGAGGTGGCGGCGGTGGCGGCGTTGCCACCTGATTGCCCGGAGCACTATGATGATCTGGAGAATGAATAATTGGACTTAGGTTGGCGGAGGCCCTGCTGTGTGATTATAAAAAAATTAGGTATAAGAAATTATTATTATTAATCATGCATGTCAATAGAAAGTTTGTAAAAAAATTGTTTCGTTCACTTTTGTCCGCACCTATTGTTTGGCAGTTGAGGAAGCGGCGGTGGACTAGAGACCCCAGGAATAATGATGTAGCGCTTGCGCCATAGTATGAATGTTTTCTCTACTTCTCCTAGAGTCTTCTCCCCATCACCTCCTAGAATGTCAAGAGGCAGGTCACTAAAACCATTGTTAACTCTATCCACTGAGACGCTAACATATCCAGGTGGTATTATTGCCCCATGGATTCTTGGTGTCTTGGTAGGATCTGGAGGAGAAAAAACACCGAGAGTCACCATGATTGTGGCATTCTCTTTTGGAATATGTAGCTCACATGATGTAAACGGTGCAGTGATGTCATCCACGGGGAAACGTAGCATTGCGTCATCTTGATTTGGCAACTCCGTGGAAGCGTAGCTGCTTTTCAACTGATCAGGGGGGCTAATATTAATGTTCATTCCTGGATATGATGCCTGCCTCTGGGCACTCATTGCTATTTGCACTTGCTTTATGATTTTGTCCTGCATTCTAGCTTGCATGTCTTTTTCGCGCTCCTATGCTTGAAGCAACGCCTCCCGTGACTCATGAACCAATTCCCCCAACCTACTGATCCGCGTTGCATCCTCATCCTTCCTTCTCTGTCGGCTTCCGTAGGTATCTCTGTCATCAGAGAAACCATGCTCCCAAGAAATGTTTCGTCCTAAACCTCTCGTTCAGCCACTGTGTTCAGCGGTCCCGAGGGCATACGTCAGTTCATCCTTCTCTCTATTGGGCCTGAACGCACCAATAGCTTTAGCTTGTAGAGCATAAGACAATCTTTGTGTTGCTCTTTCAAGTTTTGTGCCATGAACCAGCTTCCCGGTCTCTAGATCCAGTCTTCCCCCATGAGCGAAAAACTAATTCTTCGCGCGTTTGGGCCAATTGAGTGATTCCGGTGCGATACCCTTGGCAAGAATATCCGCTTCCATTTTCTCCCACTTGGGAATGGTAGTCTTGTAGCCACCTGATCCCATGCCATGGTGGTATACCTTCTGTCGGGCATTCTCTTGGTTCCTTCTCACCCGTTCCTCACCCTCTTCCGATGTCTTGTACTGTATAAAATCATTCCAGTAGGGCCTCAACTTCGCGAGCGGGTCGCTAGTTTTGAAATTGGGCGTTAGGTTCTTCTTGACATATTTCGTGTATAGGGATTTCTTCCAAGTCTGGAATTGTGTGGCCATCTTCTTCATAGCCCACTTTCGAACTAGTTCCTTCAATTCATCATCGTTGATAGCATCATAATCATCCGCTTGCAACGTGAAATGTTGAAGGATATCATCCCAAATTAAATTCATATCAAGATCAGAGACAAAACTAACATAAGGCTTGTTGATCTTTTGCTTCCATTCACGGGCACTAATCGGAAGTCTGTCCCTTACAAGGCACCCACAGTGTTGCACGAATTTCCTTGTATGTGGACCAAGTGGTTCGCCTGTCTCGATATTGAATTCCGATATTATGTAGCGCCCCTCCAATGGCTTTTTCGGGCCTCAAATTTTTTTGCTTTTCACCGTTGTGGTCGTCGATCCAAAGGGCTACGTATAAAAAAGAATAAATCAATATCATGTGTACACATAATAGATGATAGATGTTCAAATATATATATATATTATTCAAATATATATATATATATAAATATAATATTCAAATATATATATAAATATATATACCTCGCCAGTATTTTCTTGCACAATATTTTCTTGGTTATCTTCAAGAGCCAGGTATTGACTCCCGTCATCTACATCCTGCTGGTCACCATCGGCAAATTGAGTGCCGGTGTTGATAATATTCATCATTTCTTCATCAATGTTGTCTCTTGAGGCAGCCATCTAGCTTTTACACCACCAGATATATCTATAAAAAATAAAAACTATATCTATAAAATGAACTCCTGCAAGACGTGCCACCTCAAGGATAGTAACATTTATAAAAATCATTTCTGTATCTGTACTCCAGTAGACTCTATTGATTACTCTACGGTTTCCAAAAAGTTCGTCAAAGGAGACTTTGGTAAAAGTAAGATATTGATGCAACAAATGTAATAACAGCACTCTAGTTATATATAACCCGACGGGGAAGAGGAGATCAATGAATGAGCAAGAACCCATCCAGACAGAGAGGAACAAGTGCTTCTCTCTTGTGGCAGGTAAGTAATTCACATGATATTTCCACAGGTTAACAGAAGAATGGAAGTGTACACACATAATAATCATTTATCGTTTATATTTATATATATACTACGTTTGGGTACGGTGATTGACAGACTACTGCGACGATATCGGGACATGTGAATAAATAACCATCCGTACTAGTTGACCTTGCTTACATGATCATCTCGGCGAGTATTTTTCCACCGGACGACACCATACTTGGCCACGGAAGAGCTCCAATTCTACGAGGAAGGGAACATGGTCTTCCACGACCGTTGCCGCTCTCCCTCATAGAATCAAAGCTCCTCCTTGACGTCCGTTACCGCTTGGCAGAGAACATGCTCGCCGAGCTGAACACGGTCTGCGAGTTCAACTATTACGGATTTTCTACAATTTTCTAACTAGTCCGCGCCAAGGAGGCGAAGGTATGCCCGCCTGAGTACGAGAACTACGTGCTCTGCTACTACGTCATGAATGCCATCGAACATCTCGGATCTAGGGGCCGGTGTCCGCAAGTTCAACTAGTACGTGCGTTCCAAGCGACGGACGGACGGAGCCAACGAGCTAATGCCAACTTGCCCATCGAACGCCTCCTGTACGCCATCCATGCCCACTTGGGCATGTCAAACGCCATCGGCACTGCTTTGCGCTTGACGTAGCTACCGACGCCCCTAGGCATCTGCCGCTACCGCCACGGGCTTAAGTTTTTCCTCAACCGAAGCCACCCTCCCCGTAGCTGTGGCAATCGCCGCTTCCCTCCTCACAGCCGTGACCATGAATAGGAGCGTGCAGAACTCTAATCTCCCCGCACCGACGACACCCAAGCTGAAAGGGATGGCGGGCACGACATTCTGGCCACCTGCAAACCTTCGCCGCATCGGCAGCACCCACCACCGACCACACGCGAGCCGGTCCGAGCACACACTCATACACAAATAAAATCTACAAATAAATACACACACACACTGTTGCTCACATATAGCACGGCGAGCAACACAAGCGCGATGGCTGGAGGTTTTAATCAAGTCGACGACGAGGATGAGCACGCTGACGAGGATGATGAGCGTGGAGGACGATGGGGATGACCGGAGGTGATCTCTCGACGACGAGGATGCGACGGGGACGATGACGAGGACGAGGATCGATGATGGCGATGAGGCCACGATGGATCCAAATCAGAGGCGTCGGGCCGCTGGCGGAGATGGGCGAGGGCGAGGATGATGGCGGTGGATCTGGGTCTAGGCGCTGTGCACGAATGGGAGAGGCGCGAGCCAGGCCACTGGCAGAGATGGCGAGAGACGGGAGAGGCGCGTTGAGGCGTCTAGAGGCTATGGGGAGCAGCGACGGCGCGGTGGCTCTCGAGCGAAGAATGAAGACGATGGATGGGGAGAAGAAGACGAGGCGATATATATTTGGAGGATCTTTAGTCCTGGGTGAAGCCACGGACCGGGACTATAGAACCTTTAGTCCCGGGTTATGGTAAAGTGAAGCCATAGCCCGGGACTAAAGAACCTTTAGTCCCGGCTGATGGTAAGAACCCAGACTAAAGGTCTAACCTTTAGTCCCGGGTGCAGCCATGACCCGTGAGTAAAGTTATTTTTTTGGCGGGCCATGAAACCGTAGCCAACCTTTAGTCCCGGGTTATGGTAAAGTGAAGCCACGGCCCGGGACTAAAGAACCTTTAGTCCCGGCTGATGGTAAGAACCCGGACTAAAGGTATGACCTTTAGTCCCGGGTGCAGCAATGACCCGGGACTAAAGTAATTTTTTTGCGGGCCATGAAAACGTAGCCAACCTTTAGTCCCGGGTGGTTGATCGACCCGGGAGTAAAGGTGGGCTACAGTTGGTTCCAAACGTTTTCCCTTTTTTATTTATTTCTTTTATATAAATATGCAGAGAGTTATTAATTGCCTAATAAATAAAATATCATCCAAAAAATTATAATAAATATTTCTGGACTTGGTTTTGCATTATTATACACAACAAAAATTTATAACCTAAACTCTTTTATTTTACTGTATAAATATTTAACATAGTGTAAATAATAATTACAATTTGCACCATGCAAAAATATACTACTTGATTAAAATCATTAAAACTATTACTTTTTGACAGGAAATAAGTTTTCACATCTTATTAACGTTGATCATTTGGTTTTTCATCACACATTCTCCATGGGAAATCCACCGTCAAGCAGAAAATTCATTTAAGCCGTAGAAAATATGAAAACACAACAAAAAAATCTGAAGTCACAGTTATTACATAATAGGTCTAATACATAACTATATATATCAAGCGGGCATAGTAGTGAACTTCTTCTTAATGTATATCCCTTGGTTATGATCGCGTCGTAACCATGGAGTGTCCTCATCATTTAGCTGGATGCTTGGGTCTTTGTTCACTGTGAAGGGTGGAATTCGGTTATCCTTTTCATAATCTTCTGATATGTCTGACTTGTCTTCAATTCCGACAACGTTTCTTTTCCCTAAAAGAACTATGTGGCGCTTTGGCTCATTGATTGGGTCATTGTTGTTTTTCCCTCTCCTCGGTTTTGTAGACATGTCCTTGACATAGAACACCTGATTCACATCCTTGGCAAGGACGAATGGTTCGTCTTTGTACCCAATATTGTTGAGGTCCACGGTTGTCATTCCATACTGGTTGTCGACTGCTACCCCGCCTCCAGTCGCCTTTACCCATTGACACTTGAACAAAGGTACCTTAAAAGTAGGTGCATAGTTTAGTTCCCATATCTCCTCTATGCGACCATAATATATTTGCTTATTTCTATTAGGGTCGGTGGCATCTATGCGGACACCACTATTTTGGTTGGTGCTCCTTTTATCTTAGGCTACTATATAAAATGTATTCCCATTTATCTCGTACCCTTTGTATGTGAGGATATGCCATGATGGCTGCCTAGCCAACAAATACAGTTGCTCATCAATACTCTCATCACCCTGACATTCTTTTCGCAACCAGTCGCTGAAAGTTTCCATGTGCTGACGCGTAATCCAAGCTTCAGACTTCCCTGAAAACTCAGATCAGAGCAACTCTTTATGTGTCTCGATATACGGATCCACCAATGAGGAGTTTTGCAGAACTGTGTAGTGTGCTTTATTAAAATAATTGTCCTGCATACTAATATATGTTTTCTTCCCTAGTGTCCCCTTTCCACTTAGTCTCCCCTCGTGTCGCGATTTAGGAACACCAATCGGATCAAGGTCAAGAATAAAGTCAACATAAAACTCAATGACCTCCTCTGTTCCATAGCCCTTAGCGATGCTTCCTTCTGGCCGAGCACAGTTGTGAACATATTTCTTTAGGACTCCCATGAACCTCTCAAAGGGGAACATGTTGTGCAGGAACACAGGACCGAGAATGCTAATCTCCTTGACCAGGTGAACTAGGAGGTGTGTCATGATATTAAAGAAGGAAGGAGGGAACACCAACTCAAAGCTGACAAGACATTGAACTATATCATTCTGTAGTTTAGCTAGATCCATTGGATCGATTGCCTTCTGAGAAATTGCATTGAGGAATGCACATAGCTTCACGGTGGCTAGACGTACATTTGGAGGTAGAATTCCTCTTAATGCAACTAGAAGCAATTGCGTCATAAGCACGTGGCAGTCATGGGACTTTAAGTTTAGGAATTTCTTCTCTAGCACATTTATTATACCCTTTATATTCGAGGAGAATCTAGATGGTACCTTGATGCTTGCTAGGCATTCAAACATGCTTTCCTTCTCTTCTTTGCTAAGAGTGTAGCTGGCAGGACTTAAGTAATGGCGTCCATCATCTGTCTTCTCTGGATGTAGGTTGTCTCGTTCTTTCAAACACTACAGGTCCTATCATGCTTCAAGTGTGTCTTTAGGCTTTCCATACACACCCATGAAGCCTAGCAGGTTCACACAAAGATTCTTCGTCAGGTGCATCATGTCGATCGCGCTACGGACCTCTAGGACTTGCTAATAGGGTAGCTCCCAAAATATGGACTTCTTCTTCCACATGGGTGCGTGATCGTCGGTGTCGTTCGGAATAGGTTCACTGCCATGTGCCTTTCCAAATACTACTTTTACATCCTTGACCATATTGAGTACATCCTCACCAGTTCGGTTGCCCGGCTTGGTCTGGTGGTCTGCCTTACCTTTAAAATGCTTGTCTTTCTTTCTTAGGGGGTGATTCGCAGGAAGAAATCGACGATGGCCAAGGTACACGACCTTTCGACATTTTTCAAGAATATACCTTTAATGTCATCGAAACAGTGCGTGCATGCATTATATCCCTTGTTTGATTGTCCTGAAAGATTACTTAGAGCTGGCCGATCATTGATTGTTACGAACAACAATGCTCACAGGTCAAAGTGCTCCTGTTTATGCTCATCCCACACACGTACACCTGGTCTATTCCACAAAAGTAGAAGTTCTTCAACTAGTGGCCTCAGGTACACATTGATGTCGTTGCCAGGTTGCCTTGGGCCTTGGATGAGCACTGGCATCATAATAAACTTATGCTTCATGCATAACCAGGGAGGAAGGTTGTAGATACATAGAGTAACAGGCCAAGTGCTATGACTACTGCTCTGCTCCCCGAAAGGATTCATACCATCCGTACTTAAAGCAAACCTTAAGTTTCTTGCATCATTTGCAAACTCCAGGAATTCTCTATCGATTGCTCTCCACTAGGACCCATCAGCAGGGTGTCTCAACATATTGTCTACCTTATAGTCTTCTTTGTGCCATCACAATAACTTTGCATGGTCTTTGTTTCTGAACAGATGTTTCAAGCATGGTATTATAGGAGCATACCATTCTTTGCCTTCCATTGTAGTAATTCCAGTGTGGTACCCAACTTTTTCTGTCTCGTATCACAAGTTGGGTATAGCAATTTCTTGTGATCCTCTAGCATGCGCTCGAACTTGATCTTCTCCTTTTCAGTTTTGCATTCTCTTTGTGCGTCACGAATGGCCTGACCAAGATCATCAGCGGGCTCATCTTCTGCCACTACCTCTTCTTCAGCTTCCCCCATTACAGTATCATTGAAGGCACCATATTCAGCAATAATGTCATCATCGTCCCATTGTTCTTCTTCACCTTCTTCCATTACAACCCCGGTTTCTCCGTGCTTCGTCCAACAAATATAGTTTGGCATGAAACCCGACTTCAATAAGTGTGAATGAAGACTCCTTGAGCTAACATATTCCTTTAAATTCTTACATATGGCACATGGGCAGCACATGAAACCATCACGTTTGTTTGCCTCAGCCACATGTAAGAAAGAATGCACGCCCTCAATGAACTCTTGGGAGCGGCGATCAGCATTGTACATCCAATGCCGGCTCATCTGCATTACATGATATACATACCATATTAAAATCTAGAACATAATTAGTTAATTATACGACATGCATGCTACCACATAAGGTATTAATTTATGAAAGTCTCGCTATAATGTAGACAATCCCAACTACCACTAAAAAAACTAAAGCTAAAATGCACTTCAGCAGCATAAGGATTTCGCGATCAATTCCAACTAAAACAGACAGATCATGCGTTTGTTCAACATCTATGGGCTTCTTCCACAGGATCACTGCCTCATCAGCCGCCTGTGGAAGAGAGTTTTGCACGTGTTCAACATACTCTTCCTCCCGGTACCAGCCTGAACATCCAGTGCCATCCCACTGAAATTAAAACAAAAAATTAGAACTTTAATCACAATCATCATGAAAATAAGTATAAATTAACCACAATCATCAAATGCGACAAAATAACTCACATTGCGATCCGGACACTTGTAGAAGATATGGCCCTTGTTGGAACACTCCTTACTCACCCGGTACTCCATCACAATCTTCTCCTCACACTTGCCGCATGCAATGAGAGGAAGGTCCGGCCTCAGTCACTTTGGAACCCGATGAGAGGCCGAGGACCCGGAAGCAGTTGCCATCTACTCTCTATACTCATTTTTAATATAATATAAATTTCTCATTTTATAAACAAATAAAATTAAAAAAACTCTAAAATTCTCTATATCTCTAAACCATGAAGTGTGCTATGCATGCTAGAATTGAAAACTCAATACTAGTTTTGAATAACTACTTTAACCTTCCTTCATCCAAATACACAAACTTTAAAGTGATTTTGAGCTTAATTGTCTTACAAATAAAAAAAATCTAACATAAAAAAAACCACATATATCTAGTCCACAAAATGAAATAAGCTACTAATGAAACATGAGAGTATAAAGTTGGTAACCTTCAAAACCGAAGAATCGATGGAGGAATGAAAGAAATCTTGTGATACACCGGTGATGAGGAAGAAGAGAGGCCGGCAATGAAGCAAGAACACTGAGCTCAAAGTGGCTCGGGCTCGGGGAGGAACAAGGGCTATATAGGAGGGGACCTTTAGTCCCGGTTGGAGATAGAAACCGAGACTAAAGGTCCCTTCCTAGTCCCGGACAGAGCCTACAGCCAGGAGTAGACTTTTACTCCCGGTTGGAGGGACCAACCGGGAGTAAAAGTTAACCTTTAGTCCTGGTTGGTAACTCCAACCAGGACTAAAGGTCCCCTGCAGCAAAAGCCTGCCGCAGTAGCCGTTGGGTAGGGACCTTTAGTCCCGGTTAGAGCTACAAACCGGGACTAAAGGTATCTCTAGTTCCGGGCGCGAAAAATACCGGGACTAAAGCCAAATTTCGAGGTGGGATCAAATGTTGTTTCTCTACTAGTGACACGTCAATTTCTTGGAAGATCACTTGTTTATGAGATTTCTAATTATTTGCTACCGATATGGTGGCCACCGCTCCGTTTGCTAGTTTTATTGTGCCAACTACAAATTTGCCCTGGAAAACAGTAATTGGCCTACAATTTTGCCATTTTCGCTGACATGGTACGCCAACTCAGCGCGTAGAACTTGATGCCTCCATCTTTCTTTGTCTGCTTAGCCTGAACGGTACTAGCACCTTCCCGTTAGGCCAGGCACTGCTAGTGGGGCCGGCTGTTAGATTGATAGTTCCTTCTTCCTCCTTGGACTCCACCTTTTATCCATGGATGGCCGAGGCTACAGCAGCACCATGGTCATCTCCTTGAGCATGCCTAGCACCACCATGTACTGCAACCGTGCGCCATGAGACGTCCAGCATCGAGCCATAGCCATCGTGCCGATGACGCTCACAAGGATGAGGATGGTGGCGGCGACGAAGACCGTGGTGTTGCCGAGCTCGATGCGAATGAACAGAGTTGTGGCCACGGTGGTAGACTACTAGCAGCTATGGCCGCCCTCCCAACCGTTAGGGTACCTCACCACCTCTTGCGTCATGGGCTGCATCGCCAGCACTCGATGTGAACTCCATGGACGCCACCATCTTCTTTGATTCCAGCTAGCTCCTGTGCAGCGCCATCGATTCGCTTGTCCTCTGTGCGTTGTCTGGACATAGCCGCTACCACCTGCGCTGAATCTGGCTACCGGCAAGGCCGTCCTAGCCCTTCCCCATGTGGAGGAGACGGCTGCCGCGGACTCCTCCTCATCTTTGTTGTTCAACACCGATGGAGACAGACTAGTGGATGGAGTTATGATTTTCTCCGGGATGGTGGTCCCTGGTGGGAAATTCGACGCACTAGGTCCTCTAGCAGCGGACCAAGAGAGCACGAAGGGGTAGCTCGAGGTCCTCCTCCCCAAGCAGGTGACCTCGGGAAAGGCGAACCCCCAGGTAGTGACTACTGCTCTCCTCACCATGGACACACGAGCGCGAGGCTAGTGTTGCGACTACAGCATGGTCCTCTATTGAGGAGGTGATGGACGTGCAATGGTAGGAGGTGATGGACGCGCTCCTCATCGAGGGCCTCAAGAAGCGACTGCTCTGCCTCTCTCCAACCTAGGTGGCTCGCTCGATGCTCATGGACACAAACACAGACAAGGATGACTAGACGAGGATGGACCAAGGGAGAAGAAGACAATGTCGTTGAGGCTAGGCAGTATGAGAAGGCATGTGGAGGGTGGCATCGGGCCCATCAACTGGTTGCTCGAAGGCGACGCCATTGAGGCTAGGCAGTATGAGAAGGTGTGTGGAGGGTGGCATCGGTGGTTGCTCACTAGCGATAGCCAACAGTGGCGGCAGCCATGGCGGGCACTAAACATCCAAATGGACGAGCTCAGAAGAGACAGAACAAGGGGGAAGAAGAAGGCACCATTGGGACCGGGCAGATGGTGACACACGAACCCATCAAGTTCCACGTTGTCACGCTAAAGTGCCGTATCACATCAGCAAAAATGGCAAAATATTTGGCATGTTACCGTTTTTTGGGACAAATTTGTAGTTGGCATGATAAAACTGGCAAACGGAGAGTTGGCCACCATATGAGTGTCAAATAATTAGAAATCCCCTTGTTTCTTGGTGCTCTAAGAATCAAAATTTGGTTGCATTATCAACTGTCGTGGTGGGATAGATCTCCATAGGTAGTTGTTATGCACAATTACTTTGGATGAAGGCAACCTTATTGGACTTTGGAATCAAGTTTGAGCAAGTGTTGTTGCTATGTGACAATGAGAGTGTTGTGAAGATTGCTACCAACCCAGTTCAGTTGGATTGGCTTGTGGAGCTATAAATAGGTGGTGTGGCTGGCCTTGGCTACTCTCTTGGCACTCCATACACTTGACTACACCCTTTGAGAGTTGAGGCACTCACTCCACTCACTTGCACTCTTGAAATTCACTTTTGGGTGAGATTGTAGAGCCTCTAGTGCATTTGCATCATCGTTCTTGCATCTTGTGGCACTAGTTGGGCGTGGTGACTGGTGGAGCTCTTGTTACTCTTGGTAATTATCATCACCTAGCTAGCCTAGAGTTGGAGGGATCACATGTCCTCCCTTTGAACCTCGTTTGTCCATCTCCAACGGTCACTTAAGTTCCTCCCGACTGTTAATCCCGGACCGGACGCATAGCCCCTAGGTTTAGTCATTTTTGTAACTATGGGTCCGATCAAACATAGAGAGCTCCCCGAGTGCTAAAATATAATTGGACTGAGTCTGGTCCTTGAGACCAGACTCAGCCAAGGTATGGTCCTCACTTGAGTCACACTCCTACGCCCTTCGTTGTAATGACCGGACTTTGGAACGTTGGGTTTGGTCGCTCAAGTTATACAGGGTCCGATCGACATAGAAAACACACCTAGAGCTCCCAGGTGCCTTGGACTGAGTCCGGTGCACCCAAAATAGACTTAGCACCTAGGTCCGGTCCTCACCATGTCACCTATGCGCCACCAGCAGCACAACCAGACTCTCAGCGTCGGGTTCGGTCCTTCCTAGACGCCAGGTCCGGTCATCACTCCGCCCCTTGGCTTAGTCCAAACATTGACTGGACTCGCATGGTCAGGGTCCGGTTCCTCCGCAGTTAGGGTTTGGTCCCTAGGAAACTCCTCCTTCTCTTTTTCTATCTCTTCAAACACTTCACCCTTGCTTCCAAGTTGCTAACCACAATGTGTATAACCCATGTGCATGTGTGTTAGCATTTTTTCAAGCATTTTCAAGGGTTAATTGTTAGCACACTAGGTCCTAATGTATATGCAAGAATCATTTCACCTAGTGGCACTCGATAACCGCTTAGCCCAAGGCTTTCCCCTCTTAATAGTAGGGCTATCGATCCTAAATACACTCACACCCTCTATGGTGTCTTGAGCGCCAAAGCAAAAACCTATTTGATACTTTTGCCTTGATCAACACTTGGTTTTTGTTTTTCTCTTTCTTTTTTTCCAAGTTGGAGCACTTAATCATCTCTTTTGATCATCACCACCACCTTATTCACCCTCATCTAGCTCCATTACTTGGATGTACCAACCTAGCTCACATTCACACTTAATGACATAGGTTAGTACCTAGGTTTCATCAATTAGCCAAAACTAAACTAGGGCTTTTAGCAACTCTAGTGGAATGCTCGTGGCTAGTTGGAGTGCACCGCTTGATTGATTCTTGCGGCACCTAAGTGTGGGTCTAGCTTGTCATGCCACATCTTTTGGGGACTTGCCGCCACAATGAGGATGTAGGTTGCCAGAAAGCAACCAAACCTTAGGGACAAATCTTGTGTGCATTCACTTGCTCGGTTCGGTATATCACTTCCACACTTGTTGTTTCATTCATATCTTACTTGTGTGGTAGCTGCTTGTAGTGGTAGCCTGCTAGAGCTTGTAGTTATAGTTGTAGCTGTAACTAGTTTAGTTATTTGTTTTGTAGCTCTAGTACTTCTTGCTAGTAGGTGCTCTTGTGTGGTGCTTGTGCTTAGAATTAGTATCAAGGCTACTAGAATTGTGTAGGAGGGCTTGGTTTGGGTGAATATAGAGCTAGTGCAAAGTAGTTGCGATTAGGACCTCATATTGTACTAATCAACCTTTGCTCTAGTGCTTGTAATTTGTAGAGAATTTTTATAGGCTATTCACCCCCTCTAGCCATCTAGATCCTTACAGTGGTAAGGTTGGAATGATCTAGTGCATTTGCTCGAGAAAGATAGCATCTAGTGGCACTATGGTCTAGCTTGAAGACTTGTTACTTTTGGAGGTTGCCACCTCCTAGACGGCTTGGTGGCAAATGTCTTCATTGGAGCACGCAAGAAGGTTTTGTGGTGCTTCGGAGAGAGCAATTGTAAGGGGCTCTTGTGTTGTCCCGGTGATCGATTGCGAAGAGCAACTCTAATAGAAGGTTGGGTTGGGTCAAGATCTAGTGCTCAAGTTGGAGCTCACCTTGAGGGGTGATTGCAAGATTGTGGGCTTGATTAGCTAAAGGACCGGCGACAATCTTGGGGCTTGCCTTAGCGGGGATTAAGTTGTTGGTAAGCCACCGAACCTTGGGAGAAAACCATCATATTATGATCTATTGTCTCCCGCTTGGTTTGCAACTCCCTAATACTAGCTCTTACTTGTTATCTTGTGTTAGTGTTGTTGCTCTTGTGCTTTTCTCACTCTAGTAGTTGTGCTTATGTAGCTCTACTAGTTGAGTGGCTATCTCAAGTAGTTCTTACTAATGTAGCATGCTTGTAGTGTTTACCTTCGCTCACTAGCATGTGTAGGTGCTCCCGTGCACTTGCTTGAGTTTTAGTTGCTTAGGTTTGTGTGACCTTACAAACTAGACTTGTGTAGGCAAGCTCTCACTAGCTCGACACCTAGCTGGTACCTTGTGTATTCTTTTATAAAGTGCTTGTGAAATTAGATAGAGGGTTGAAGTCGTGGCTAGATGATTAGTTTAATTTTGCATTTATTTCGGCTAACTATAGCGATAAGTTTTAGAAACAACTATTCACCCTTGGCTCTCTAGTCGGCCATCTTGACCTAACAAGTGGTATCAGAGCCTGATTCTCTCATTTGAGTGGTCTTAACCGATACAAGAGCATAGGATGGGGACTAATAGGCTAGAGGTTGTTTGTGACACACATATTTTTATGGAACAAACTACACAATATGGGAAACCCACATGCTTGGTCATTTCTGTGCATTTGGTCCTAAGTTTTGGTGAATCGTGGTTGTAGGTTTTTCTCATGCCTTGGATGAGAGCAATCTAACTCAAGCGCAAGAGGATTGCTTGCAACTCGATGCACAAGCATCTTGCTATTTGATGTGTGCTATGAGTGACAAGATCTTTCCAAGAAATTGTGACATCGAGGGCGCTCATGACATGTGGATGGCTCCCAAGCCTTTTATGGAGATTCCACAACATCCGATGATGGAAAGTTCAAGAAGGAGGATGAGCACAAAAGGGAGGTGATCGGTGGTATTGAGCATATCTATGATATAGTGATCATTGAGGATTGCTCTACAATTTGTTCAGGAATACCTTAAGGCGCCAGTCGATGTTGATGCGATGATATAGCTGTCTAGCACCTATTTGAGATAGTAGTTGCGCACTGCTCTAGCAGAGATGAGTAGCATTGTGACAAATTCGATAATGTTTTAGGACAAAAAAAGCAAAGGCCATGGATCGGCAAAGAGAAGCTGCAAGATGATCCAATTTAAAATTTACAAAGAGGGACAAGGATTTGAAAAGATTGTGAGACTTAGATTTGGCCTCATAGAAGTTGTATAGCTATGGGGTATTTTAGGTAAAAAAGGAAGAGGAGAAGGACATGATAATAGTTTTAAGCCAAGGAATTGGTTAATGATAGCTTCACAAAAATCATGTTCATGGATACAGTGAGGGCACATGTAAAGAGGATAACTATAATCGAATCATTAAAAAACTTTTCGCTGAAGTAATTTTAAGTAAAAATATTCAAATATTGTAATAGAAAAGTTAGCTACTCCTGATATTTGCAAAGACCACCTTGTTAGTTAGTAATAATATTAAAATGCATTGTAGTTGCTGTGCATTACATAAAGAATTAAAAAATCCAAATATGCTAATAAACATACACACAAGTACAAGCGCTTACAGGGGAACCGGGAAAAAAATTATATGCGGCGGTGCCGCACGAGAGCATGCTGTGTGACACCGTCTAGAATGTACACGCCAAGAAGTTCCCAACCCATATGGTAATGAGCAGGCCCACAGGGATGAAGATCTCACGCCGTTCGCATAGCCGAACCCGGTGCCGCACAACAGACGTCTATGCGACGGTGTCGCATAATTGTTTTTTTTCAGGAACCGGAACGAAAAAGATTTTTCGTCATGGCTTCAACCAAATAAATCCCTCTGTTTGGAAACTAGTCATCCGCTCCCAAGCCCCCAGCAGACCTCTTTCTCCCCCGGCTTGCTCCTACTCGCGCCAGCGCCACTGCTGCACACGTCGCTGTTGACATCAGAGCTGACGCCAATGGTGAGGGGGCTACCCTTCAGCTCCCTCTTCTACACCACTAACTCAGCCCAGGACACCCCGCCACCGTCACCGCCGGCAGCCGCTCCACCGGCATGGATGTGGCCCTCTTGCAAGAACCCAAGGACGACCCAGTACTTCCGGCCCCCATCCGCAACCGCCAAGACCATCGCATCCCTCTTCCTGGACCCCGGGGAGTCGTCCTTCGCCAACTCCTCCGCGCGGACGACGACGCACCACGCCGACTGCGCGTCCGACAGCCAGTCCACCGAGTCGGAGGCCTCGCCGGCGGCCGACGACATCGCGGACGCCATCGTCCGGGGACTCCGCTCCGACGACCGCCTCCTGTTCGAGCCCCACGGGCCCTCCAGCTCCATCCTCGAGAGGAAGCCTCCGCCGGCGCGTCCTGCCCTGCGGCGCCCGCTAGCCGCCTCCGCCCAAGCCGAGGCAGCGGCGGCGGCGGCGGCGTCCTCGTCCTTCGGCGACAGCGTGGCGGTGGCGTTCGACTCCACCGACCCGTACCACGACTTCCGGGCTTCCATGGAGGAGATGGTGGCCGCGCACGGCATGGGCGACTGGGAGTGGCTCGAGAGAATGCTGGCATGGTACCTTGGCGCCAATGGCAGGCACACCCACCCCGCCATCGTCACCGCGTTTGTCGACCTCGTCGTCACCATGGCCGCGGCCTCCGCCTCCGCCGGCGCGTGCGCCTGCACCTCCTCCCGCGTCTCTTCTTTCACGTTCGCCAGCAGTAGCCAGCCGGCCGAGAGCAGCAGCGCCGGCGGCCATTTCTCCTTCGGCCTGATGTAAATCAAACTACCCGGCCGGACGCCTCCGGCTTGATTGTCTCAGTAGCTTCGGCATGTGTATCATGCATGTACTCGTGTACTAGCAACCGTCTGTGTGAGCGAGTGTTCTTTTTTTTTTCTTTTTGTGTGTGTGTTTTTGGTGAACTTTAGTAGTACCTGATCCAGGTTGATTATTTTAGGGTTTGTATCCGATAACCAAGGGTTGGTCACTCGATTTTTTTTCTCTTTCACTGTTCATCTTTCCTTCTGGTCTCTGCCGCTGCCCACCGCCCCAGCGTGGCCTTCTTCTTCTCCCCAATTTCCGGCTTCCGTGGAGAGCTCCGGCCATGAGCGTCGCCGCCCCAACTTGGTCCGGCCATCTCCACTGCCACCAGGCCCCTAAACTGCCCTACCGCTGCCGGTATTGGAGAATAAGAGGGGGAGAGGCCGGATTTACTATAGAAATTGAATCGAGTGCTGCGCCGCCGGAGTGTTGTTTAGCCTTTCTCTTATTCTAAGGTGTCGTAATAGACCATGATTAAGGGCTTCTTCGGCACGGCTTATGCCGGCTTCGGCTTCATTTATTTTGCGCAAATCGAGCCACTGTAGCGTGAAGCTGTTTTGTAAGCCGGGGTTAAAATGAACTAGAAGCCAAGAAAAGCCAGTTTTTCTGGCTTCAGCGGCTTTGGTTTCACCGGTGAAGTCGTTTTGGATGAGACGTGTCAAAGAAGGCTTAAGTCGTGGATCATGCCTAAACAGGCTTGGTCCACGGTTCGTAGCTTGTTCCTGTGTCCTTGGTAGATTGATCGATCAGCAGCCAGCTACTAGTACATTTGTGCAGCGAGAAACGTACCTGCAGCTGAGGTACGTAACTACCGGGGCGTACATACAACTTGCCGACCCAACACCTAACAGGCTAACAATGACAACGATGAGGTCGACCGTCGACGTGACGCCGGTACCTTCACAGAGATGCGCCACGGGAGAAGAATATGCACGTCTTATCGCACGCAGCAAGGCAGCAAGAGCTGCCCAGCACTGGATGTTTCCGGCCAAGCGCGGTCGACCACAGGCGCGGCGGACGTACCTGTACCTGGGCTGGCGGGCGGGCGGCGAATGAACAGCTCGGCGTACACAGGAGGGCCGAGGGGACGGGGTGCGCGCGCCGAGTCCGTGCTCTGTGTGGGATCGGAGAACAGGGACGCCGGCCGGCATTATCGGCGGGACGCCACGGGATCTAGCGATTTTGGCCGCGGGGCGCCGGTTGGTCCCCGGGCGTGCACGTGCCGCCGAGATCGATCGGCAACGGCGGAACAGGAACAGGAGGACGTTGTTTAGTTCCACTTCATTTTGCCAAATTTTTCAAGATTTTCTGTCACATCGAATCTTTAGACTCATGAAGCATTAAATATAAATAAAAAATAAAACTAATTACACAGTTTAGACGAAATCCACGAGACGAATCTTTTAAGCCTAATTAGATTATGATTGGACACTAATTGTCAAATAACAACGAAAAACGCTACCGTTGCATTTTGCAAAAAAATTTACATCTAAACTGGGCCAGTCGCGCGAGCGCTCGCAGTAGTGCGGTCGACGTTGATGCGACAGCGAAGCCTTGCAGCCCCAGTGCCGGATCAGCCACGGGCCGGCTGGCGACCTGGCGTACGCGCACGGCCCAGTCAGTTGGAGTCCGCCGGCGCCCCAGGTACGGTGCTCTCTTAGGCCGCGTTCGTTTGAAGGGGAATGACTGCTGGAAAATAATCCATGCCGGATTCATTACCTAATTTAAATAAGCTTCAGTCAATATGAATGGTTCTTAGCCTGAGCCCTTATGAGTTTGTGTTGGTTACTATTCCTGTTTCCTAGGCTCGTGACGGCGCGGAATCAAGCACGACACGCAGTTCGCGCTAGCTAATTAATCTCTTGAGATTGGATGAATCTACTACGGCTCGATTGACTTATACATGTTGCCACGCCGAGGACCACAGCAGGCGATCCAGACGAAGACGACGAACCAGGAGTGGGTAACCGTTGCAAACCGCCTGGTACGTCGTCGTCCTGCCGAGTTTTCAGGTCAAGTGATCGCGTTTAACGGCCGGTAGTTCTTGTCTTGAGGATTGACAGGGCGGCTGCTACCCACCCGTGTAGCAGCTGGCCGGTTTTGTCCCGGCGCATCTGCATGGCGCAGAGCCGGCGGGGCCCACCGTGTGGCAGCTGGCCGGTTTTGTCCCGCCGCCATTAAATAGTTTGAGAGCTCGATTGTTTGGAAATGGCGGCACCACATCCACAGTGCAACCCTTGGCGCACCCGTGGACCATATATGTTTTGAACTTTTGATAATAATATAGTACTCCGTAGGCCCACTTGTTCGTATGCAGTCGCTAGGCAGTACCACTTCACTGACCGGGCGGGGAGCATGGTATAGGGACATTTAGGGATAAAAACGGACTAGGTACGGACAGATATCATCTATATTACATTTGTTTTTATATTTATGTTCGGATTTGGATTTGAACGTGGATAGCGTTAACTATGCCGGATAAGATACAATTGGATATCGACATCGTAAATATGCGATTTGAGTATTCGGATACGGATACGGTATCAGATGTTGAATATCCGGACTCGAATACGGACATATTTGAACCCCTCTGAACGAATTCGGTCTCAAATATGGTCGGAAAATATCTGTACCGTTTTCATTCCTAGAGACATTACAACAAACTCAAAGTTTGCATGTTGTGTTAGATATGCGTCTTATAGGTATACAGTTTTGCTACATTACGAGCTGAGTTGTATTAGAGGCTAGGCTAGCGCTGGAGTTGAACTCTGTGTCACATGGGCTATAAATATGTGGCAACCCCTGTTGTGACCATGAGACGACTTGGTGGCTGGTTTGGGCGGTCGTGAGGTTGCGGGGAGCGTCTAGATGCCGATTTAGCCATAGCAATATGTGCAACACTAGATCTACTTTTGAAACATACAAATGTGATACTCGCAACATACATAAAGAAAGATGGATGAAACACTTGAAACATACGTCTAAAACACTTACAAAAAACACTTGAAAAACCATTGCAACACAAACACAACATCCAAATAAAACATTTGCATGATATGTATGAAACATATGTAACATCCAGAGAAACACACTTGCAACATACGTCTAAAAAACAAATAAAACATTGGGAACGGATGCTTGAGACATACGTGCACAAATCATTGCAACATATGCAACATTCCAATCTACTTTTGCAACATCAATATAAAACATTTGTAGCGTACCTCTGAAATATTTGAAATGAACGCTTGCAACATGTGCTTTCAGTGCAACATCTCTTTGCTGCTTGGAAGAAATGGACGCTCACCGGCGTGTGAAGTTCATCGATGTAGAGCTCATCTTGCACGAAGCGACCAACCAGGGGGCGCGATAGCCGTTGAGCGCGGCGCCCGAACATTGGAGCCCAGACATTGAAATTGGAACCATGTTTCCTCGATGCTGCTGTTTGGATGCACTTGGAATTGAGATTTGGCATTGGAGACCCATTTCCTTGGTATTAAAGGATAATTGGAAGGGGTCCGTTCCAATACAGAGCCTAACCCCTCCGCATCGAGTGCAATTGGAGGTCCTCAGCACTCATCGTCTCCATGGCCGCTCACCTCCACCTGGCCGCCCACCTCCGTCGCCCACTACCACCTCCACCGCCGACCACCTCCATCGCCGGCCACCTACACTAGTCGCCAGCCACACCCTGCTATCGGCGATCTCAAGAAGAACGAAGAGGACTGCTCGAGCTCGATGGACGACGGCCACATCCTGACCCACTTCGTCCTCAAGTACAGCCACATCCGGAACCACTTCTTCCTCAAGTCCGGCGGGCGGTCGCGATGACCCTGGCGGCGCGAGACGAATGAGCGGCGGCCTGAGCTCGTGCGCGAGGCGGTGGTAGTGCGAGCGCAGACGAGGCGGGTAGCACGAGTGTGCGCGAGGTCGTGTGACGCAAGCGGCGGTGCGAGCTCACGCGAGGTGGTGGCGGCGCACGACCTCACCTCCGTGCGAGCTCTTCTTCTTTGCGCCCGGCGCATCCTCTACCTTTCTTCCTCTAGCCGGTTCCAAAGAGCAATTTCCTCTGCATCCAAACATGATTTGGTATTTGCCAAGTGAATGGATTCCAACTAGCAATTTCATCTACATCCAAACATATGATTTGGTATTCTAGCCTATTTCCATACCCAGGCAAATTTGGCATTGGTACCCAATTCAATTTCAGCCATCTGATTCTACATCCAAACAAACCTTTAATGCTTTTCCCTTTCATGAGTGCATGTGACCAACTAGTTTATACAAAGTACATAGTTGTCTACTAGGATGGACCAGACAATAACAACAACAAAATGGATTATTTCCCCTTTCCCGTAGTTCGAGAGACAAGAGAGGCCGAGAGGGGCTCGAGCGATCGAGCCCTACACCCGGCTACCCCCATCCACCGCAATGTTGGATCTGTCATTGGATCTCAAGTAGACGAACTTGAAAACTAATTCTTGCTTAAAACAATCGATTTACATGTTAAAAAGAGCGCATTCTCATTTGTGGAGAAAAGGCATGTCGTTGGGCGGTGATCTATTGATCAGGCAGCGTAGGTACGTTTAGTTTCAAAATAGCCACCGGTTTGGGGCCGTTAAAAGAAACACATGTACAGATCGGCCGGCACACGTACAACCACCGACCACCACCGGTTTGGGGCCGTTAAAAGAAACACGTGTACATATCGGCTGGCACACGTACAACCACCGACCAGTACGTATGGGCCTGGCACGGCAAGTCGTGTCGTGTGACGTCGTGTCCTTGTATGGTTCCGGTACAAAGACACCGTGATTCTGCGACCGGGGGGATATGGGCCGATTTTTTTTATTTTTTAGCCCTTTTTTTGAAAGTTTTTCACAAATACGCCCCTGGAGGAAAGATTTCAGAATATAGACCCTTAGCTCGGCGCCATCGATACTAGCGTCGAGCTAACACGCACTGGTAGAGAACATAGCTTTACTCCCGGTTCCCCACCCGGGAGCAAGCATCCGGGACTAAAGGGGGTCCTTTAGTCCCGGGTCAGGAACCGGGACTAAAGGAGGACCTTTAGTCCCGGTTCGTATTACCAACCGGGACTAAAGGTGCCTCCTGACATGCCACGATGGCCGGCACCTTTAGTCCCGGTTGGTAATACGAACCGGGACTAAAGGTTTTTTTTTTCCTTTTTTCTTTTCTTTTCATTTTTTTGTTTTCTTTTCAAAATAGGTTTTCGAAGTCGTATTGTACGCTGCTAATTATACATTTATACGCGCGTATAGTATATTTCAATTCAAGCACAATGAACATATTAAATCACACAATTCAAGCATAGAATATATATATATATATATATATATATATATATATATATATATATATATATATATATATATATATATATATATATATATATATATATATATATATATATATATATATATATATATATATATATGCATGCATGCATCATATATATATTTACATGCATGCATGCATATGTGTATTTTACATTATATTATTTCATGTGCATATATTACAAAAAGATTGCATTACAATTGTTGTGATATAACAAGTTTCCTCTCATCCTCTAGCTTGGCTTCCATGGCAGTGTTGGGTCGAAGTAGAACTCGCCTTTGGAATCGATGATCTGCTCATTAAAAAATCCGGCTATAGACTCTTGAATTGCTTTGATTTGGTCTTGCCGTATGACCTTTTCCTCCAACCATCGAGTCTACAGGTTTAAATTAAAGGAAAATAAATTAATATATGTACATATATATATATAAAGACATAGTAACACAATCAATAATAATAATTAAATGAATATATAGTGTATTTTTAACGTACTTTGAGTCTCTCTGTAGGAGTTCTTTGGGAGACCACCTTGATAAACTTACAAACATAGTAACCACAGTAGTTGTTTCCCTGTTCCTGCCTCAGACACCACTTTACGAGAAAAAGATTTGTCATCCAATCTGGTGATTCGGTGAAAGCTATATGTTTAATTAATAAAGATGATGCGATTTAGGGGACTTACTTTCAAAGGGATTACATTCAGTGGCGCTTTGCATTTTCCCATGTGTTGCTTCTCAATAAAGGTTTTCCAAACACTGCCCAATAAAAAATTTGCCACGTCATCAGATATAGTTAATCATCATGTTTGTGTGTATATATAGTTGCTAGAGATACCGAAATTACCTCTAGATAATATCTATCATATCTTGGTAGTCTTGTTGTGGTTTTCTCATCGAGTCATAGATTATCAAGTGACTTTTCACCAGATCGATGTCCATCAATATCCAGTGATTGCTGCATGTGTTTATAGGATATAACGCATAACACTCATTAATTAACTAAAATCAACATATGAGCCATTAAGGATGATTGACATTATTAACACTCACTTGAAGTTGTAGGGAAAGAGTATATCCTTCTTGTGGCATTGGTTCACTAAGAAGTTCATGAGGTTACTCTCTGACTCAGACTTCTAATTAGTCTTTGGAGTAACTGGGTCTTTGAATACTATATGGGGATCAACAAAACCAATTTCATTGCAGCCTTCCTTTCTGAGCTCTGTCATTGTAAATCTGCATATATATAGTACTTGTTAGGATAATTTATATGCATATACACACATATGATGAGTTTAATAATAGATCGAAAGAATTATTACTTACAGGCAATAGTAGCTAATGATAACTTTGTCTAGAGAGGTCAGGTGGCATAGTTGATGAAATTCTACAAAGTCAACATACATAACATCATCGCCACGGAACCAATGTTCGTCTCTAATTCTAACACCAACACAGAAGTCTCCACCGGTAGACGCCTGCATGTACCACTTGTTTAGCAGGTATATTTGCGTCCCCAGATCAGATAAGGCTTGAGGGTTGTATAGACTCTGGCCTAGTACAAATTTTTTCTTCCAAATATCAACCTCCGCCACACTCTCAATGTTTCCATCACCAAACATCTAGTAAAGGTCGAGACCAGTCTCATCAATAAATTCACCAAAGTGATCCAAATCGACATCCGGAGATATGTTTGCCTGATGCATTAATCCTAAATTCGAACCATATTCATTACCAACAACTAGCGGGGGGACTGATTGGTGAGCTTGTTGTCTGAGTTGGGCAACTCCTTTCCCTACCCGCTTCTTTTTCTGTGCCACCTCAATTGACTTGGTGAGAGTGCGGTCATAGTCCGATAACGTTGATTTGGACGGCTTACAAGATTCCTGCTGTTGTTGCTGGTAAGAAGCCATCCTTTTTCTTAGAATATCTGGAGCTACGAAGAAGTACGGTTTCTTCGGGTTTCTCCTTACTTCTTGATTCTTTTTAAGTTTGTCATAGAATCTAGACATATCTTTTTTATATGCATCAGTTCCTTCTTCCTTCTCTTCAGATATTATTTTGGGAATAGCCCTTGGTTTCACGGTGGCTTTCTTTGCCGGCGGGGACTGGTTCTTCGTTTGTGGGGCCGGCCTCTTGCTAGGCTTCTTGGTAGGCGGGGGCGGGGGAGGCATTGGAGACCTCCTTGGAGGTGTTGGCAGCGGCGTTGGAGACCTCCTTGGAGGTGGCGGCTGCGGCGTTGGAGACCTCCTTGGAGATGGTGTGGATGCAGCCTCACCTTCCAACACAATGTCATCGTACAGAGCACTATGATGATCTAGCGATTGAACAATTGGATTTAGGTTGGGGGAGGATCTGCTACAAAAAAAGGAATGACATATTATTATGAGCAGATTATTAATTATTTAAGCCAATACAAATTAATGATGTAGTGTTTTCATCCGCACGTACCTATGGTGAGGTAGTTCAGAAGGAGGTGGAGCCGACATCCCGAGAATGATGATGTAGCGCTTGCGTCATAGAATGAATGTCTTCTCTGCTTCTCCTAGAGTCTTCTCGCCATCACCTCTAGGAATGTCAAGAGGCAAATCACTAAAACCTTTTTCAGCTTTATCTACCGAGATGGTAGCATATCCTTCTTGGATTATATTCCCATGAATCCTTGGTGTCTTAGTTCGGTCGATAGGATTAACAAGACCGATAGCCACCTTGATTGTGGAATTCCCCTTTAGAATGTGTAGCTCACATGATGTACAAGGTTCAGTGACGTCATCCACAGGGAAGCGCAGTCCTGTGTCCCCTTGATTTGGTATCTCCGTGGAAGCGCAGCTGCTTTTCAATTGAATAGATTGGCTAATGTTGATTCCTGGCTCTGATGCCTGCTTGCTTGCACTCACTGCTATTTGCACTTGCCTTCTGATTTCCTCCTGCATTCTCACTTCAAGGTTTTTTTCCCGCTCCTGTGCTTCACGCACCGCTTCCTCCAACCTCTGGAGCCGCTGTGTCTCTTCTTCCTTCTTTCTCTGGCGGCTTCTGTAGGAAGGTCTGTCCTGAGGGAATCCATACTCCCATGAGACACTTCCTTTGCCTCTAGTTTGACCACCATGTTCAATAGTCCCGATGGCATATGTCAGCTCATCCTTCTCTCTGTTGGGCCTGAACGCACCACTAGCAGTAGCTCTCTGAGCATAAAACAATCTTTCTGCTGCTTCTTGCAGTCTTGCGCCATAAACGCACTTCCCTGTCTCCTGGTCCAGTGTTCCCCCATGAACGAAAAACCAATTCTTTGCACGTTCTCCCCACTCGAGTGATTCTGGTCTGATACCCTTGGCAAGAAGATCTGCTTCTATTTTGTTCCACTTCTTAATGGCAGTTGGGTAGCCACCTGATCCCAAGTTATGGTGGTATGTTTTCTGTTGGGCATTACGTTGGTTCTTTATCACCCGACTCACATCCTCTTCCGAAGTCTTGTACTGTACAAACTCATCCCAATAGGGCCTCTGCTTTGAGATCGGGCCTGGGACAGTAAAATCTGGTGCTATGTTCTTCTTAACATACGTCGTGTATAGGTGTTTCTTCCAAGTCTGAAACTGGGTGGTCATCTTCTTCATTGCCCAATCCCTAACTCGCTCCTTCAATTCATCACCATCTATTATATCATCATAACCATCTGTTTGGAGCGTGAAATGTACCAAGACATCTTTCCAAATTAACGTCTTGTCACGATCGGAGACAAAACTGATATGAGGAGCATTGGTCTTCTTCTTCCATTCGCAGGTACTGATCGGGAGCTGGTCCCGTACAAGGTAACCATAGTGGTGCACGAATTTCATTTTATTCAGCCCCCCTGGTTCTCCTGTATCCACATTGAACTCCGAGATGATAAAGCGGCCCTCCAATGGCTTTTTGGGACCTCGAACATTTTTACTCTTCGTTGTAGTTGTTGATGTCGATCCAGAGGGCTACAAAACATAAACATTATTTTTAATGTCATGAGTACACATAAGACATATGATAATATATATAGCTAATAATAAAAAATATATACTTGGCCAATATGTTGTTGCTCATTTTGTTCAAGAGCTAAGTACTGACTCCCATCATCTGCATCCTCTTGCATGTTATTTTTAGCACCATCATCGCCGGCAACTTGAGTGCCAGTGTTGATCAAATTCATCATCAACTCCTCCTCATCCATGTTTCTTGGGTCGGCCATCTAGCTTCAAAAAACAAAACCAATATATAGTACGTCAAATCTTTGCTTACATGCGTAAAATCTACGAACAATATGCATTATTAAATCTTGCCCCTCGGTCACGGACGCAATTCACCACACTAGGGTGAACTACGTCGGTACTAGGGCGAATTAGGGCTATACATAAACGGCTGAGGGCGAATTGCGTCGGTGACTAGGGCAAACCACGTCGGTGACATCAACAGAGTGGTTCGCCCTGGTGTGATTGTTTAGCGTTAACGATAACGATAATATGAATGTTGATCGACTAGGCCATGAGAGAGGGCGGTGTGACAAGAGTGGCGGTGCTCCACTCCGCCGTATATATGTCTGTACACATGGGTGAACGAGGGCGGCGGTGCTCCATCGTATACATAGAAACGCATGAGCGAACGAGGGCGGCGGTGCTCCACGACGTATACATACATGCATATAAATACAAATGACGTATATATACGTGTCGGCGCGGTGGCCGGTGTGCTGACGATGACGACGTGAGGCGGGCTGGCGTGCTGACGACGACGACGTGAGACAGGCCGGGGCGGTGTCGGTGCGTGATGTTGTGATCCTATGTACCATGTGAACCATGTAGTCATTCATCATATGAGAAAATTCTATGCTGATAATGTAAGTATAAGTCATTATGAAATGTAAGTATATGTGTCTTATTGCTAATATAACCATTACTATTTCTGAAATGATAAGAATTTATTTTCTTCTTCTACAGGCACAGTACTTCTCTGATGCTATGATATAAAGTTTGAAGATAGTCTTCCCGAAAAAATATGTAATGCTCATATTACTTTAGCAATATTAATATATTATATCTGTATTCAAAGTTCACAAATGAAGAAACGTTGAAGTTTTTCTTCATTTTTATATGATATTTGCGTATATAAAATCTAGGACATTTGTAATTTACTTTAGAACATCTATATTCGGTATCACAGCAAAATATAACATTTTTTGTTTGTGCAGATTTTATTTGCTGTAACGTTTTAACTACTTCGCGCATGCCAAAATTGTCTGGTTTGCTGTCAGAAAAATACTTTGACAGTTTTGCTTATTTCATTCATTCCTTGACAGTTTCGAACCGCTAGGAAAATTCTAGTCCCAATAGTGTTCATCGAAACAACTACGAATAATTGAACCAGAACAACTAAGATTGTTGCCCATATCAACATACGATCATTAGCTAGTGATGTTTCCAAACATAATACTCAATCCACCGTCTGAGAATGTATGTAGCTATAGAGAGACGAACGGATCACCTCGGCAGGCGCGATGGAGGGGCCACGGGCGCGCGCAGAGGAGGGCCACGGGCGCGCGCGGTGGAGGCCGCACGAGAAAGAAGAGGGCGGCGGTGTCACGGAAGACGAATGGATGACGGCGCGAGGAAGAAGAGGGCGGCGGTGTCATGGATTAAGACGAACAGACGGCGGCATGAGGAAGATGAGGGTGGCGGTGTTCGATGAGGAAGAAGAGGAGTGGATCGATCTGCGCCAGGCACTGGCGGTTATATACCAGGAAGATTTACTCTCAGTGCCAGCCACCAGCCGGGAGTAAAGGTCATTTACTCCCAGTGCATGTTACCAACCATGAGTAAAGGTATACCTTTACTCAGTTGGTAACACGCACCGGGAGTAAAGGATTTTTTTTGGCAGGCCACGAAACTGCAGCCCACCTTTACTCCCGGGTGGGCTTTCCACCCGGGAGTAAAGGTGGCCTGCAGTTTTGTTTCCCGCCTGTTTTAAGCAATAGTCTTGTTAAATACAGTAGAAATGCAATAGTTTTTGTTAAATACATAGTAAATTAAATAAAAGGCATAAAATTATTTTGTTAAAAATATGGATTTTCTTTTTCTTTATTGCACATAGGAAAAATCTATAACCTAACTTTTTTTATTTTTTGTTACAATTATAAAACATAATGTAACTAATATTTATTATTTCGTTAATGCAAAAATGTAGTGTTTAATTAAAATTATTAAAACTATTGGTTTTGGACAGGAAATTTGTTTTCACATCATTTTAACGTTAATATTTTAATTTTTCATCACTCAATATCCTAATTTACCTTTTTGAGAGAGAAATCCCACCAAATCAAACATTAATTTAATTTGAAACATGACATAATAAACATCTGAATTCATAATTATTACATAATATCTCAAACACACACTACATTAAATCACTATATCATCAAGTGGGCACAACAGTGAACTTCTTCTTTACGTATGTCCCTTGGTTATGATCACGTCGTAACCATGGAGTGTCCTCATCATTTACCAAGATGCTAGGGTCTTTGTTCACTTTGAAGGGCAGAATTCGGTCATTCTTTTCATAATCTTCTGACATGTCCGACTTGTCCTCAATTCCCATAATGACTCTTTTCTCTGAAAGAACTATGTGGCGCTTTGGCTCTTTGGTTGAGTCATTATCATTTTTCCCTCTTTTTGGTTTGGTAGACATATCATTGACATAGAACACCTGATTTACATCCTTGGCAAGGACGAATGGTTCGTCTTTATACCCAATATTACTAAGGTCTACTGTTGTCATTCCATACTCGTTGTCTACTGTTACCCCGCCTCCGGTCACCTTGACCCATTGGCACTTGAACAATGGGATCTTCAAAGTAGGTGCATATTCTAGTTCCCATATTTCATCTATGCGTCCATAATATGTCTGCTTATTCCATACTCGTTGAGTACTGTTCTGCTCTCCAAAAGGATTGATACCATCTGTACTTAAAGCAAACCTTAAGTTTCTTGCGTCATTTGCAAACTCCGGGAATTCTCTGTCGATTGCTCTCCACTGGGACCCATCAGCAGGGTGTCTCAACATATTGTCTACCTTACGGTCTTCTTTGTGCCATCGCAACAATTTTGCATGTTTTTTGTTTCTGAACAGATGTTTCAAGCATGGTATTATAGGAGCATACCACATAACCTTGGCAGGGATTTTTTTCCGCGGACGTTCGCCCTCAACATCACCAGGGTCATCTCGCCTGATCTTATACCGCGACGCATGGCATACTGGGCATGCATCCAATTTCTTGTACTCTTTGCCACGGTACAGGATGCAGTCATTAGGCCATGCATGTATCTTCTCGATTTCTAGCCCCATAGGACAGACAACTTGTTTTGCTTCGTAGGTAGTGGCGGGCAATTCATTGTCCTTCGGAAGCATCTTCTTTTGGATTTTAGTAACTCTCCAAATCCCTTGTTAGATACACCATTCTTTGTCTTCCATTGTAGCAATTCTAGTGTGGTTCCCAACTTTTTCTGCCCTGCATCACAAGTTGGGTACAACAATTTCTTGTGATCTTCTAGCATCTGCTCGAACTTGATCTTCTCCTTTTCACTTTCACATTCTCTTTGTACGTCACGAATGACCTAAGAAAGATCATTAGCCGGCTCATCTTCTGCGGCTACCTCTTCTTCAGCTTCTCCCATTGCAGTATCATTGAAGCACGCACCATCGGGAATAATATCATTGTTGTCCCATTGTTCTTCTTCACCTTCTTCCATTACAACACCGGTTTCTCCGTGCTTCGTCCAACAAATATAGTTTGGCATGAAACCCGACTTGAACAAGTGTGAATGAAGAGTCCTTGAGCAAGGATATTCCACCGTATTCTTACATATGGCACATGGGCAGCACATGAAACCGTCGCGTTTGTTTGCCTCGGCCGCACGTAACAAAGAATGCACGCCATCAATGAACTCTTGGGAGCGGCGATCAGCATTATACATCCAATGCCGTCTCATCTGCATTACATGACATAAATACCATATTAAAACCTAGATCATAATTAATTATTTATACAACATGCGTGCCACCACAAAAGATACAAATTTATGAAAGCATCGCTACAATATAGACAATCCCAACTACCACTAAAAGAACTAAAGCTAAAATACATTTTAGGAGCATAAGGATTTCGCGACCAATCTCAACTAAAACAGACAGATCCCCCGATTGTGCAACATCTTTGGGCTTCTTCGGCTGGATCACTGCCTCATTAGCCACCGTATCTGTCTGTTGTGCAAGATATTTTTGCACGAGTTCAACATACTCTTCCTCCCAGTAGAAGCCTGAACATCGTCCACTACCATCCCACTGAAATTAAAACAAAAAATTAGAACTTTAATCACAACCATCATGAAAATAGGTATAAACTAACCATAATTATTAAATACGATAAAATATCTCACATTGCGATCCGAACACTTGTAGAAGATACGATCCTTGTTGGGACCCTCCTTCTTCACTCGGTACTCCATCACAATCTTCGTCTCATCACGACACTTGCCGCATGGAATGAGAGGGAGGCCCGGCCTAAGTCGCTTTGGAAACCCATAAGAGGCCGAGGACCCAGAAGCAGTTGTCATCTACTCTCTATACTCATTTTTTAATACACTATAAATTTCTCCTTTTATAAACAAATAAAATTAAGAAACTATAAAATTATCTATATCTCTATGCTCATTTTTTAATACATTATAGCTCAAAAACATGTTTTAATAAATAACTATCCGTACTAGTTGACCTTGCTTACGTGATCATCTCGGCGAGCATTTCTCCACCGGACGGCACCGTACTTGGTCAAGGAAGAGCTCCGATTCTACGAGGAAGGGAACACGGTCTTCCACGACCATTGTCGCTCTCCCTCGTAGAATCAAAGCTCCTCCTTGATATCCATTACCGCTCGACAGAGAACATGCTCGCCGAGCTGAACACGGTCCGCAAGTTCAACTAGTACGGATTTTCTATAATTTTCTAACTATTTTCTAAGTTTATATTTATATATACTATGTTTGGGTACGGTGATTGACAGACTACTACGACGATATCAGGACATGTGAATAAATAATCATCCGTACTAGTTGAATTTGCTTACGTGATCATCTCGGCGAGCATTTCTCCACCGGACGGCACCGTACTTGGTCAAGGAAGAGCTCCGATTCTACGAGGAAGGGAACATGGTCTTCCACGACCGTTGCCGCTCTCCCTCGTAGAATCAAAGCTCCTCCTTGACGTCCGTTACCACTCGGCAGAGAACATGCTCGCCGAGCTGAACACGGTCCGCAAGTTCAACTAGTACGGATTTTCTATAATTTTCTAACTATTTTCTAAGTTTATATTTATATATACTACATTTGGGTACGGTGATTGACAGACTACTACGACGATATCGGGACATGTGAATAAATAACCATCCGTACTAGTTGACCTTGCTTACGTGATCATCTCGGCGAGCATTTCTCCACCGGATGGCATCGTACTTGGTCAAGGAAGAGCTCCGATTCTACGAGGAAGGGAACACGGTCTTCCACGACCGTTGTCGCTCTCTCTCGTAGAATCAAAGCTCCTCATTGACGTATGTTATCGCTCGGCAGAGAACATGCTCGCTGAGATGAACACGGTCCGCAAGTTCAACTAGTACGGATTTTCTATAATTTTCTAACTATTTTCTAAGTTTATATTTATATATATACTACGTTTGGGTACGGTGATTGACAGACTACTACGACGATATTGGGACATGTGAATAAATAATCATCCGTACTAGTTGAACTTGCTTACGTGATCATCTCGGCGAGCATTTCTCCACCGGACGGCACCGTACTTGGCCACGGAAGAGCTCCGATTCTACGAGGAAGGGAACACGGTCTTCCATGACTGTTGCCGCTCTCCCTCGTAGAATCAAAGCTCCTTCTTGACGTCCGTTACCGCTTGGCAGAGAACATGCTCGCCGAGCTGAACATGGTCCGCAAGTTCAACTAGTACGGATTTTCTATAATTTTCTAACTATTTTCTAAGTTTATATTTATATATACTTTAACCTTCTTTCATGTAAATATGCAAGCTTGAAGTGATTTTGAGCTCAAATTGCTTACAAATGAAAAAAACCACAATAAAGAACCATATATATATAGTGAACAAAATGACATAAGACAATGGTGAAAAATGAGAGTATGAGATTGGTAACCTTTACAACTGAAGAATCGACGGAGGAATCAAAGAAATCGACGGAGGAATCGAAGAATGGATGGAGGAACAATGGAGGGAGGGAGGAAGCAAGAACACTAGTGCAGTGAGCTTCAAAATGTGCTGAGCTTGGGCTCGGGGAGGAAGAAGGAGACGGCCGATATATAAAGGGGGGACATTTAGTCCCGGTTGGTGGCTCCAACCGGGACTAAAGGTAACTTTCCAACCCCGGGCGCAGCCACGGCCCGGGAGTAGACCTTTACTCCCAGTTGGAGCCACCAACCGGGAGTAAAAGTATACCTTTAGTCCCAGTTGGTGGCTCCAACCGGGACTAAAGGTCCCTGCCACCTCTGTCTGGGGCAGTAGCCGTTGGGCAAGGACCTTTAGTCCCGGTTGGAGCCACCAACCAGGACTAAAGGTATTTCTAGTCCCGGGCGCAAAAAATTCTGGGACTAGAGCCCATTTTGGCCGAGGATCAAAGGTCTGTTCTCTACTAGTGATGTCTCGGCACCAGTGTCCCTAGCGCCGAGCTCTTGGGCTCGAGACCCACGTGGAGGTGACATGGCAGGGAGCTCGACGCCAGCCACCCTGGCGCCGAGCTCGGCACCATAGATCTTGGCGCCGAGCTCGGCGCCAGGGTGAATGGCGTCGAGCCTTTATTATGTATGGGCCCCAATCCTTTCTCTCTTCCTCTCCCCCATCTCTCTCTCTCTCTCTCTCGTGTCTCCCTCGCTCGAGCCGAGTAGAGCACCGCCGCCACCATGCTCGGAGCCCGCCACCAGGCCCATACACTTGTTTTGTCCCCCGTTCCATGTGCATGGGCTCACCATTTGTCGCTCTCTAGGCCCATGTCAGAGAATTTTAGACCTAGCGTGGAACACAAAATGTGACCTGTTTTTTTAGAAAAAAATACAAATAACTGAAGTGCATTTATACGTCACATTGTAGAATATATGAATGTTTTTTTAATATTATAAGAAGGGGAATATATGTGGTGGCAGTACATAATGGGCCACCAATATCGGATCATGTTGTAGCCGACAGTGATTACTGTTCGCTACCGAGTCATAAGCCTAGAATCCGCATAATGATTAGGGATCCTTTCAAGCCGACAGTGAAGATAGACCTTAGCTCAATCACAACTCATTGAAAGCATCATCTCACTAGTTATCACTCAATTACCATAGGGCTTTCACCTGCCACTTGTACCTCCCACCACTTGCATATCTCCGTATTTTTTACTATTTGGCCCTTTTTTCGAAATTTTCTCTCAAATAGACCCCTGGCGGAAAGAATTCTAGAAATGGACCCTTGGCTCGGCGCCAGAGTGACTGGCGCCGAGCTCGGTGCCACGGTCACTGGCGCCGAGGTCCTGGGCACGGGAAAATGGCCTGCTAGGGGCTCGGCACTAGAGTGACTGGCACCGAGCTCAGCGCCATAGATCTTGGCGTCGAGCTCGGCGCCAGTCACTCTGGCGCCGAGCCCCCTAAATATCTACCGGCCAGCCTTCTTCCCCATCTCGCCCTAGCCATCCTGCCTGCGCCGTCGCCCGCCCGCGCCTGCCCGTGCCGCGCCGCGCCGCGCCCGTCCACGCTGCGCCCACCCACGCCGTGCCGTGCCCGCCCACGCCGCGCCTGCCCGCCCACCCACGTCACTGCTACTCCGCCTACCCACGCCGCTGCTGCTCCAGCGACCGAGCCCGTGCCGCGCCGCCGCCTCCGCTCCCTCGCCCGAGCCCACACCGCGCTGCCGTGCCCTCGCGCTGTTGCCCGTTGGTTGGCTGCAGCGCCGAGCCGCCACGCCCTCCACCGCCGTCCTCGCCTTTGTCTCCACCGGTGGCCTCAGCCTCGCCCTGCCTTGCCCCCTCCACCGCCGGCCTCGCCCCGCCTTGCCGACGTCCACCGCCGCCCTCGCCTCGCCCCGCCTCCCGCGCCCGTTCGCCTTGACCTACGCCGATCATCCGTCGACCCAGAAAGGTAAAAAATATGAATATGCAATGTACCTATTTAGTTGGTGTTTGTTATTTACTAGTTATACTGTGATGACTTAGTTAGTTGATTTAGTGAGATATATATGTAGATAGATAGAAACATAGATACATTAGTAAATAGATATAGTTAGATAGCTACTTAGATATGTAGTTATATTTGTAGTTAACTACATATGATCTTGCTATTTAGTGAGTACACTATAAATATATACGTAGTTATTATCATGATTACTTAGTTTGTAGTTAGAAAGTACTTGTTAGGTACTATCTATCGTCTAATTTGGACTAAAGGACATGTGTTTCGTTACGTTTTTGAAATAGATGGACAACCTAGTGACCATATATCATGGAGGCACGGTTGAAAGCGATTGTTATGGATATGTTGAGTTTCTTGACCTGCAAAGCGTGCCTGTGCTATTCAATGATAGGCCTTCATTTAGTGATATGGTTGCAAGGGCTCAGGAGGAGCTGCATTGCTTTGGAGATGATGATATTGCAGTTGATGGTGTACTGCACCTAGGTTGTCCTCCGAACATCTTCAGGTGAATGATCTCAATTGGTTGTGCGGATCAGTAGGACAACTATGTGAGATTGGCTATGAAGAGCCAGCTGCAATGTTTGGACGTGGTTGTTCGTCGGGTGTTAGTTGATCCAATCCCTCATGGGTTTACCCCAGCAATGGATCATCCGGCACACATCGACCCTCCTGTTCCGGAACCTTACCTGCATGTGCAGATTGTGCCTACGGTTCCTGATGCTCAATCTGCCCCCAATGCGTTTTTGGAGATGGTTGTCATACTCATGTTTTCGTGGCAGATCCTCCTTATGAGATCCCTTTGACACAGAATCATCCGAGTAAGTGTCTTAACCGTATGGTTTTTGGGAGCTTATCCCGTTCCTTACATCTATTTCTTTCATTCTTTCCTCATTTCTGTAATGACGTTGCAGGAGACATTCCTGAGAATATGGATGTGCCCCATATTGCTGCGCAAGTGCACTTTTCAGATGGATTTCGTGGCTCCAATAATGTTGAAATTATGAATGATTCGGAGCCATATGAGATGGCTAGGGCTCTTGATTCTGATGATGATCATCCTGTTGGAGAGCTGACAGAGAGTGATGTTGAGATGATGAGGCGTATCTTTCCCGACCGTCATGATCCTAGAGTTCATGAGTTTAGTGATCTTGCTCATTCTGATCTGGCGTTTGTAGAAGGACATGATGATGAGCTCCTAGAAGCTCTTGAGGCCGGTCCTAACATGGTAATTGAGGAGGGGAGGGTGTTCAGTGACCTCCCTGCTTTGAAGAGGTGGTTGCAGGCTTTTGCAGTGATACGAAAGAGGCCTTATAGGGTATCGCAATCATATGTGGAGCGCCGTTACACAGTTGTGTGTGACAAGGAACGCTGCCCATGGAGGGTTTGTGCAAGGAAGCAACAGGTGACCGGAAAATGGAAGATCACAAAAGTTGTTGGGCCACATAATTGTGCTGACCATGAGCTAACACTGAGGCATCGACAATTGACATCTACCCTCATTGCCAAGTGGTTGATGGGAATTTTGCAGGGAGAACCCAACATGAAGGTGAGAACAATTATCAGGACCGTTGAGGCGTTGTATGGAGGATATGTGATAACTTATGGTAAAGCATGGAAGGCTAAGCAGCGAGCGTGGAAGATGATATATGGGGACTGGGAAGATGGGTATGAGCAGCTGCCAGTTCTTTTCAATGCAATCAAAGCGGTGAATCCAGGCATGCATTATGAGTACATCCCAAAACCTAATGCATGGAAGGATGGGAGGCAGATATTTTTCCGTGCCTTCTGGTGCTTTCCTCAGTGTGTCGAGGCCTTTAGGCACTGTCATCCCATCTTCTCCATTGATGGTACGTTCTTGATTGGCAAATATCAGGGCACACTTCTTATAGCCATATCCTGTGACGCGAACAACAAGTTGGTTCCTTTGGCATTTGCTTTGGTCGAGAAGGAGAACAATGACAGTTGGGGATGGTTCTTGAGGCTAGTCTGGATACACATGGTTGGCCCTGGCAGGGAGGTTGGCATCATATCTGATAGGCATCAGGGCATACTTAATGACGTGCGAGAGCAGTTAGAGGGGTATGCACCTTTGCACCATTGTTGGTGTACTCGACACCTTGCTGAGAATCTACTACGGAAGGATGGTGTCAAGAAAAACTTTGATCTATTCTAGGAGGCTGCTCGACAGCTTGAGGACAAGTACTTTAGGGAAAAGTTGGAGCAGGTCAGAACCGCATCAAATGCAGAAGGTAGACAATGGCTCACAGGTTTGATGAGGGATTTGGAGAAATGGACGAGAGCTCATGACGACGGTGGCTAGAGGTATGAGTTTCAGTGCAGCAACATGGCAGAGTCATTCAATAAGTTGCTATTGGGGATACGTGGTATGCATGTGAATGCAATTGTTCAATTCACCTTCTATAAGCTTATTGCCTGGTTCAACGATAGACATGCCCATGCATTGCAGTTGAGGAGTGATGGAGAGATATGGGCTCCGAAACCAAAGGCACACCTAGAGAAGGAAAGAGAAAGGGCTAGCACACATGAGGTTGCATGCTTTGACCACGCCACAGGCACTTATCAGGTCGAGCATAGGGGCGGTACAACGTCCGACGGCGAGGTCCGAGAGTCGAGGATACATGTGGTTGTCCTCCAAGATTTCAAGTGCACTTGAGGTAAACCAATGCAATACCACTTTGTATGTTCGCATTTGGTGGCAGCAGCTAGGCATCGCAACTATAATATCGAGAGGAGGATACCTCACGAGTTCAGTGTCAACACGCTTGTGAACACATGGAGCCCTCGCTTCGTGCCTTTCCGGGACCCTGGAGAGTGGCCTCCATATGATGGGCCGAAGTACATTGCGGATCCAGCTTACCGTTGGAACAAGCGTGGATCAAGGCAGAGGACGAGGCATAGGATGGTTATGGATCAGATACCCGGAAGAACTAGGCGTGGGAGAGGAACTCCATTTGTTACTGATCCCAAGCAGTATGAGTGCGGCAAGTGCGATAGACTTGGCCACAACTCACGAAGTTGCCATTGGCAGATTAGTGAGGTAGGACTATTGGTTTATAGTATTATTTTATATTTGTCGTATCATATATTTAATTATGCATGTCTCAATTTATGCTTGTATTTGTGTCAATTACCTATACATTTATAAGTTCATGTTTCATTGTACATTGCAATTCTAATTCATTCACTTTTTTTGTAGGATGGAGCAATTCCACCTGCTCGACCCGACGTACGAGGAGACCCACCGAGGACGTCTCGTTGCGCTGGGGCAGGTAATAATCTATAAGTTTTATTCATACATGTGTTCATGAAGTAACATGTGACTATGTTATATTCGATGTAGGACCTTCTGCACCTTCGTTCTAGGACCCACAGTGGGTTCTTGGACATTCGGTACGATGATAGGTACACTCCTTTCCTGCAAAGAGCTAGCCTGGATGTCATCTCCTTTCAGGTTCATCGTGGGTTGCCCAAGTTCAACTCAGCGGAGATAACTGCGTTGGTAGAGAGGTATTAAAGTGAATCATTGCCTCCATTCATGGCCATTTGTTCATGCGATTGACTTTTTGACAAGTAATCTTGCTTGGTCTTAAATATAGGTGGCGGCCGGAGACTCACAGCTTCCACCTACCTTTCGGGGAGATGACAGTCTCACTTTAGGACTGTCAGAAGATGCTAGGCCTAAGGATTCATGGGAACCCAATCACCGGGTAGTGCAGGTCAGAGGGCTGGAGAGCACGAGTGGAGGCCTTCCTTGGACGTGAGCTTGGCGAGCAAGGGGCTCGCACTTCTGGAGTTCCCATCTCATGGCTACGTACAGAGTTCGCACAGTGCCCCGAGGAGGCAGATGAGGAGACGGTTGGGTACTACTGCCGGGCATGGATCCTACACCTTTTTGCTTGCGTTCTCTTTCCTGATGCGACGGGTGACAATGCATCCTGGATGTGGATCCACTGCCTCAGTGACTAGGACTAGGCGGGTCAGTACAGCTGGGGCTCTGCAGTCTTGTGTTTTCTATACTGGTAGCTGTGCGAGGGGTGTCGTCGGTCTACGACGAACCCATCACTTGGTGGATGCGTGTACCTGTTACAGCTGTGGATGTGGGCTCGTTTTCTAGTTGGTCATCCAGAGGTACTGGCTCATCGTGAGTGGTTCCAAGGTCAGCCTCCAAGTCGCCAGCTGATGTGGGCGTACCTTTGGGACCAGGTCAGGGTTTTGCACACGAGGATAGACCGGGCGTACATTGAGTACACGAACGAGCTAGATTCGCTGACGGCGTCTAGTGTAAGTAAATTTTATTTTCCATGCTGCTTTTAAAAGGATTAGTATACCATCTAACATCTTATTTGGACATGATGCAGGTGGAGTGGGAGCCGTATGGTGGAGAGGACGCACTTCCTTTTTAGCTGAGCAACGTATGTGGGGCCGACGACTACTTCTATAGAATGAGGTGCCCTCTAATCTGCTTCTATGCTGTCGAGTACCACCTGCCAGATAGGGTTGCACACCAATTTGGAGTGAGATAGCTTTGGCCTATGCCTCTGTTCTTGACTAGCGTTGACTTACACAAGTAAGTGTTTTGATATTTCAAATGTCTCATGATGATGGTCCATTTCTTATAATATGGTGCCACGTACGTGGATTAATGTAACGATGACATACGTGCAGGTTGGATCGTCAGAGGAACAAGAAGATTTTTGACTGAGAGAGGCACCACCAGTCCTACATTGAGGAATGGGTGGAGATGCACGACAACCTAGACAACAACAATGAGCCGCACACGAACCATGAGTTCAGGCGGTACCAAGCTTGGTACCAGCGTTCGACAAGGTGTAGGCTCAGGCTACAGTGGACCGAAACTGACTACGCCGACATCGAGTCCTCTAACGATGAAGACACGACGTACGACCGGTCCACTCGTGCAGGAAGGCAGGTGGAGGCAGGACCGATCTTGGACAGAGTGGTAAGCCAATTGACTTATTTTGTTACGTTTAGTTACATAACAATACATTAGGGTTCTTGGACCGACATTAGGAGTTATCTATTGTAGTTATTGCAACCTTCGAGCCATATAACCCTTATAATAAGTTATATTCTTGTACAAAAGAAAACAAAACTAAATGATATCTGTTCAGAAGTCTTATTATTGAAAACTTTGTTGCAGGGCAATACACTAAGGAGCTCAGTTGAAGAGATCGAGCGCGTTCGGCCTAGAGTCAATGATGACTACATACTTGGCTTCCTAGATGTAAGATTACAAATATTCTTTCAAACAAATCATTAATACATTATATTCTTTCAGTTAACATAGTTTTGTACAACAGAGGCTGTCACGTCGTCTATGCCATGCGGCTGGTCGTTGTGGTTGTAGGACAAACACGACGCATGACGTGTATGATCCTTCTGTAGGAAGAGGAGCCTTGGGTTCCTCTAGTCAAGCAGCTACAGGGGACGAGGAGGAGGACGAGGAGGCCGACGACGACGATGACATGGACAAGAGGCACGATGAGCTTGGGCCCTCTCAGCTCCATGACGCTCCATCGACTCATCCTATACCGCCTCTAGGCACTAGGCGACGCCGTCCGCGTGACCCTTACACTCCAGGCACCAGCGCTCTGGGTCACAAGGGTAGGGGCAAGAGTAGGAGACAGTGAGGGACGTGGTAGGTGTTACTATGAACTATTGTGAATTTTGTATTTACTTTTCTTTAACTATTCGGGACTGTATGGACATTGTGGACTATTTGGACTTTGCATGACATATTATGTTGGTTGTGATATTCATTGTGGTTGCATTATGCTTGTTGGATGATTAAATGTTTAGAATATATATTGATGTCTTTGTTTGTAACTGTGGATGCACAAATGTACAAAGGCACAAATGTAGTACACAGATTAACTATAAATTTATTACGTTTATAATTCAGGAATATTTGTACATACGCTGTGTAGAAGAATCTAGGATTACCAAGCAACAGTGAACGAATCTATGCTTTTCAGACAATAAACATAGACTTTTCAGATACATGGACAGCATCGAATTATCACATCACTGATATAGACCTTTCAGATGCACAGACAACATGCAAGGAAGCACAACTAAACTCTATCTCCACCATCCATCTTATGACTGTTTGATCCAAGGGCTGAGGTGAAGAGGCACACGGATCGCTGACATGGCACATTGACAGGCCTCCATTCCTCCTCTCAACCTATAAATAACCACTCACTCCCTCTCATTCACACAAACAATAAGGAAGAAGAACACTCCTCAGCATTTGCTTTTGTTGTAGTACCAATGTCTAGAGGGTCATCTAGAGGGAGAGGAAAGGGGAAGAAAACTACCTAGGGGTGGGAGGGTCCTCTTAGTCCCGATTTCTTTGAGGAAGCTCTTTATGAGAGGTTCCTAGTTGAGAGCAAAAGTGATTTCACCAAAGAGGCACCACTGACAGGATACGATGAAAGGAAAGAAGAGTGGCCAAAATGCATGCATGGTGAGGACTGCCTAGTGCAGATGTTCACCGAGGGAATAGATGGAGGTTGTCATTTCTTCAAATGCCCGCGAGCATGGGTAATTGCTATTACTATTTGTTTCTTCAATATGTTTATCTTGTATATCACTTACACGACATATTTTTTGTAGTCTTCCTTGGCCGAAGAAAACTATGGGTTCAGTAGGTGGGTCGATCCTCGACCTATTTATCCGCATGCGGAGTACATCTACTACCTACAAGACCATATCTTCGATCTAGAAAGGGAAGTTAGCAGCGGTTACAAGGACGATGAATAGGACGACAACAACAATGTCGTTAACTGTTTTTTGCAGCACGTGTTCAAATGGAAATACGTCCGTATCATTAAGCGGAATATTAAGACCATTGATAATGAAAACAACCACATAATGAAAAGTTCGATACTATGTCACATTACACAACATATTAATAGTACAACTAAGTGCCGACAGTAGATAAAGGGGCAAATGAACTTCCAAATCCTCAATCTGAAACGTACTGAGTAAGCAACCCATCATCCGAGTACCAGTCCTCTACTACAACCCTATTGCTGTGGCTAGGCTCAACTACGTTGCTCTGACCTGCCTGTCGCTTGTAGTAAGCGGCCTCCGCTTCATCTGCGGCCGCTACGGCCTGAGTGAAGAACGCGTCGTCATCCTCCTCTGCCTGTAAGCCCGCCTCTGCTAGAGCGATGAGCTCGCTCAGTCTACCGATGTCGTCGTCAGCCTCCTGCGCCTGAATGCCCACCTCTGCTAGAGAGATGAGCTCGCTTAGTCTGCCATTGTCATCCTCAGCCTCCTGCGCCTGTATGCCCGCCTCTGCTAGAGCAATGAGCTCACTCAGTCTACCAATGTCGTCCTCATCCTCGTCTCCATCATCACACAGCACAATCGGTGATTGAACGGTACGACCAGCTCGTGATCTATGGCCATCTAACTTCTTCTCCTCATACCTTGCATGAGCCACCTCTACAGCATGTTCCCCGCTGCAACCAATCCCTTGATGTATAAAATGCAATCAGTTAGCAACTCGATAATATTACATTTAAAACCAGGCAACAAAAAAAAGGTTTTCAAGCACTCACTGGCACATAATGTAGCAACATGCTCGTTCAAGACCTGCATCTATACTCTTGTCTCCTCCCTTGCCTCATTCCTTGCCCTCTCCTCCTCTAACATCGTCCGCCTCTCCAATCCCCATTTGTTAAGCCCAACATCGATCGGGTTACAAATACCGCGCTGTCTAGCAAACTCACGTATCTTTTCTTTGTGATGTTTAACGAATAGGTTGACATAGTCAGGTCCATATCCCCTCTTCCGTGCAATTACTTGCCTCTTCTTCAGTTCATCCAAGAACTTAGCTTGACCATCATAACATTCCCAACTGCATTTCCTAGTGCTCTGTTCAAAACAAATATTATATCATACATGTCTTAGCAAAACAAACAAAATACGATTTCATATTTACCAGAAAAATAACGAACCTCATCATACTCAATCATGTGGCCGCAATAATGACCTATTCCAAGCTCCAAAGGGACTAGGCCATAGTTGGATTTTACACCACATTCGCACATGACAGGAGGTGCTTTGTAGATTATCCGTTCTTTCTTCTTTTCCTTAACCCTCCGCGGTTCTTCCGGCCATTGGTTCTTAGGACCATACAACCACTCCTTGAAACGACACTTCGCCATTGAATACACCTAAATAATGAGACATTAGTACATAAACACATGTAGCTCAAGATTTTAACACATACACTTTGCACTTACTTCATGCTTGTTTGGACACACAAACTCCAACGTATTCTCAGGATTTATCACAGCTCAATCTCCGCAATCGCACAGAGGAGGTTCCTCGAGTCGTCTAACTGCGGCAAGGTGCTTCTCCTTAGCCGTCATTGCCGGAGGGTTAGGGGGGTGGAACCCACCGCTTCAAGTGCTCACGTGGATGTCTTCCTCTAAACCAATCGTCGAAAAAGAGGTACCTAGGATCAAACTTGTCTGCATCATCGATCCACTGAAACAAAAAGCACCTCTCATGGTCCTACACAACGAGATTCCAATAAAATATTAGTACCATACTTAAACAAATAAAGAAAAAGGATAGTACAAACAATTTCTTACATTAAACCGACTACATGTGTAGAAGCAACGCGCGGCTGTGTCCGGATGTTTCGATTGAAAAACATGGGCCGGGAAACCACAGTCACAGTTAGGGACAGGAAGGTCAGAAGGAACGGGGGCATCTTTGCTAGACGCGTCGGGGTATAATTCTCGAGGACGACCCCGTTTTCGCCAAAACTCCTCCCGAAACATTTCTTGCATCTAACAAATAGGATGTAATTTAACAAACATAAATAAAAACACCACAACAAAATATCAATGAGAACCATAACTACAATACAATCAATTTCGTTCTAAGAACCAAAAGCAGTTAACATTATACCCTAAACCTAGGGTTTCTCATTTCATCCACAACAATAAACCCATAACATAACTACATTTGGCTTGGTTTGCTAGCTTTTTCCATGCCTTGAAATCAACCTACGGTTGTATAATACATATATTGAGGGATACAATGAAACCCTAAGTGATGACGATTCTTAGGTTCAAAAATCCGACTAATATGTACCGAATCGATGCGAGAAAAACAAGAAGGTGAGCGAGTATACCTTGCTCTCGAAGATCTACGGATCAAATCAAGGTTTTCAAGGTCCAATATGTCGATTCGTGAGGTAGGGTGAAGTGGAGAGAAAAAAACCCGAGGAGAAATAAGAGGAAGAACGCTCGGGGAAGAAGTGCAGGCTGGGTTAAATGCAGGTGGCTCGGCGCCAGTCACTCTGGCGCCGAGCCCCTGGCAGGCCATTTTCCCGTGCCTAGGACCTCGGCGCTAGTCACTCTGGCGCCGAGCCAAGGGTCCATTTCTGGAATTCTTTCCGCCAGGGGTCTATTTGAGAGAAACTTTCGAAAAAAGGGCCAAATAGTAAAAAATACGGTGCATATCCCACCTAACGTTGGCTTTGTCGGGAAAAGAGTGTGCATCTTTCTAAAAAGGTCTTTGTTATCGTATATATAATTTTATTTTAAGATCTTTGTTATCATATATGTACCCTAAAACTTTCTTCACATGTAATAGACGTCATATATGTTGTTGTTTAGGAGTTCTCATAAACTTTTGGAATGATTTACTAATTTTTACTCCCTTCATCCCAAATCATAAGACGTATTGGCTTTTCTAGATACATTATTTTTATTATGTATCTAGATACATAGTGTATATATATTTTTTTATAAAAAAACATAGTGTATATATATTTAAGTGTATAGCAAAAGTTATGCGTCTAAAAAAGTCAAAACATCTTATAATTTAGAATGTAGGGAATATAGTTTAAATGGATTTCCTAGCATATGCAATTACATAAATTTTTAAAAAAAGCACAATTGAACTGTGTGTAACCCCAATAAGTTTCAAAAAATTACATAAAAATTGTATTTGCCTCATATGGTCCATTCAATCATTTGTTGTGCAGAAAAATAAAAAATTTGTTTTGCAAGGATAATTCAACGTTTTATCCCCATATTACCACTAATAATTTCTAAAATATGTAAATATGATCCAACAAATCCAAAATTTGAATGAATCATTATCATAGATGCTACGATCCCTAATCAGTGTCGATGCTACAACCCCAATCAGTATGTATGAGTATACAAAACCCATGTTTAAAAAATCTAAAAAGGTAGCAATCTCACATCACCTAGTAGGACAAACTCCATCTAATAAGTACGCCCGATGCGGCCCTTGATCATAATCCTTTAGTGACCCCAAGATAAAATCCTGTGCTAAACATCAGCCGTGGTGGAAAATAAAATAAAATTGCCATTGTTGGCATACTTGATACAATATAGAGGGTATTACCAAGCTATGGAAGAACTTATCGACTTACTATAATTGCAAAATCAACATACATTACTATATTGTTTGAATACGTATGGTTAAAAAAAGGACCCAGATGGAACCATAGCGCGCGACCCCCCACACGAGTCCCACTTGCACATGCAGCAGCCACTGCCTGCGCCCCGACAAGCATGCTGCCTGCCTGTGCCGATTTAAATTTTATTTCATGACACAAATGAGAACACACCAATTTGAAAAAAAGAAAAATATCACTAAAAATGAAATTGACAACCAAAAAATAAAACTGAAATTAATAAATAGAAAATAAAACTAAAGTAGACAAAAATGAAAATGAAAAAATATCAAAATTATAAAAAAAATGAAATTGATAACAAAAAATAAAACTGAAACTTATAAATAGAAAATGAAAACCAAAGAAGACAAAAATGAAAAATATCAAAAACACTGAAAAATAAAAGAATAAACTAAAATTGATAACCGTAAAATTTCACTGAAATTGACAAATAAAAATAGAAACTAAATTAGACAAAATAAAAAAATGAAAGGGAAAGTACACTTGCGAACAAGCATGTTGTCGGTGGGAGAGGGGGGGGGGGGTCTTAGCCGGACGATTTGCAAAAATGGGACTCGAAACATCGGTCATTTGCAGATTTGACACTGGATCCATATTCATAGACACAGATGGACCCACTTGTCATCCACCCGAGTATCATCATAATCAAGGAGTCAATCTTTCGAGTGTCATTTTTGCAATTTTTTCTTCTTAGCGGCAGCATGGCCAGCAACGGCAGTGTGGCCCGTAGCTGCGGCCTGGTCGGCAGCCCGGCGGTGCGCCCATCCATCGCCGGCCATGGGCGGCAGCGGCCAGCATGGCCAGCAGATCCGGCTAGGGCACGACAGCCTGCCTCGTGCGAGAGCGCGCGACGCGGGGAGGAAGAGGAGGGGGCGCCAGTGCTACACGCAGAGAAGCTGGGAGCAAGGGAGGTCGCCATGGGAGGAGTAGCAGGGAGCGGCATCGGCGTCGACGTCGGCGTCGAGAGAGAAGACCGAGAGAGACCACGGGTACGCACGGGAGGAGATAAGGTGCAGGGGCTACTGGGCTGGCCCATTGCGGCCTGGTGTCGCGCGGATGCGGACGCGTTGGAGCGCGACCAGTCGCGAGTTTTACTTTGCGTAAAAAAACAGAAATGCTATACAACACATATGTGTTTTAGCAAAAAAAAACACATGGATTTTTTTTATCTCTCTCCATCTCTCTTTCTCACCGGTGACCACCGGCGCTGGCGCCGGCGACCGGCGAGCTCGTCCCCGCACCCGCGCCGACCATGGCAGTGGTGGTGGTGGTGGCGGTGGCGGTGGCGGATCTATGATTTGTCCTTCCATAGAACAAAATTGTGATATGTGATTTGTGGAGGCTAGAGGCTGGAGGTAGAAGAAAAGTAGGGGCTATTGGATCTTAATCTAAAAAAGGGTCTAGTTTTGTAGATCTGTTGTAACGAGTACGATAGTGCAAAAGAAATTGAAAAAAGACAGTTCAATAAAAAAATATCGCATTTAAAAGAAGTGAAACACGGCCCACGTCACAAGAAACAAGAGGAATGATGCAGACCACGTGAGCGTTAGGCAGGCTAGGCCGTCACCCAACTCACGCGCAGCTCGCATGCGCCGGTAGCCGCTAGCGAGGAGCACGATGTGTAGCGCATTGCGGTCAAGGAAGGACAATACATTGAGCCCAACGGCATTGGCGAAGTCCATGGACTCGCTGAGGCCCATCACCGCAGTACACCACGATAGGATCACCTCCTCTAAACTTTAAACTTTAGAGCTTTAAAAACTTTAGATCACTTTTGATGTCTAAAGCTCTAATGTAAGGTAAGCTAAAGTTTAGAACTAATTTTAGACCACCTGTTTGGAGCTTTAACTCTAAAGATTAGAGGTCTAAAGTTTCAAGGAGATGATCCAAACAGGCCCATAATTGGCGAGATGCCTGAGCGGATTGCTAGTGAAGGAAGAGTTGACCAGCATCTCTAGCTATACTTTGGAAAAAGCTAATCTGACCCCCTTAACTATAGCAAAAGTCTAATTTTTCTCTCTCAATTGAAAAATCTGATTTTCAACTCTCTAACTTTTAAAACCATTCAATTTACCTCCTTTTACAGTTTGAAAGTGGCTTTGGGTGACGTGATGCTACATAAAACCTTAAATTGAAATTTGGCGATAGTAAGAGTCAATTAGACTTTATCAAAATATTGTACAAAAATTTGCATTAAATTATTTTTTCAAGAAAAACATTTATTTAAAAATACTTAAAAACTAATTTAATCTTAGAACATTCCAAAAAATGTTTTAGCTAAAAAATATGAAACTAGTTTCATATGTTTTCTGAAATCATGTTCTATGATTTTCTAAGCTTGGCACCAAAATATAGTATAAATGGTGCACATACCTACAATGTCGTGGGTGCGTGGCTAAAAGGATCTAGTTGGCTAAAAAGAGGGGGTGAATAGCCTATAAAAATTCTCTACAAAAAGACAAGACTAGAGCAAACTTCATTAGAACAACAAATGATCCTAATAGCCACTACTAACTCTAGCTCTATTCACTCAAGCAAGCCCCTACTCAATTCTAGTAGCAATTGATTTCTAGTCTTTATCACAACACCACACAAGAGCTACTAGTTACACCAGAGAGCAAAACTAGCAAAGTAACTAAAACTAGCTACTTAACTAAACAACTAAAACTACTTTAGTGAGCTACTCAAACAACTATCACACACAAGCAATAGATATGAATGTAAATACAAATGTGAGTAGTAGCAAATCACTGAGGCCAAGATATGAACACAAGATCTATCCATGGTTCGGTTGCTTGCTGAAAATTAAAGCTATGCCCATGTTGTAGCGAGTCTCCAAGTGATGACTTGCTCGCTAACTAGCCACTCATGTGGAGGAACCTAGATAACCTATCCAAACAAGTTAGTTTAGGAACCTAGATAACCCAACCAAACATATATATTTAAGAACCGCTAATTAATGAACTTTTTTTAGATAAAGGAAAGTTTATTTTATCAAGCAAATGAAAAATATCCCGGTCTCAACGTCGTGAGATTACAAAGTTACTCTAGAAAAAAAAAAGTTATTACTCCTATAAATTCGTTGCACAAATATCTGCATCAGGCCCTAATGCCACTACTGCACCACCTTGGATTAGACAAGAGAAGTGATTTACATTTTACTAAGAACGAGTACGTGCGCATCATCACATCTCATGCACGCTTGCCATTCGCCCTTGCTACTAGTAGATTATTAGAGGCTTATTATAACCAGTACGTACGCGTTACAATGCAACATATCAATATCGCCCGCGGACTAGCTTTGCAGTTGCAGGCCTACGAGGCGACGTCGACGGACATTGGCGAGAGGTTCAGAGGCACGGGGACGGAGGGCAGAAGGGTCCTCCGCGGGGTGCCCAGAGGTCGGCGAAGGCGGTGAGGATGAGCGGGTGGTGGCGCGGCGAGTTGAGTGCCAGAAACTGCTGCAGCAACGCGTTCAGGTCCTCCCACGCGTACATCTCCTTCTCCGTCACCATCTCCACCATCGACTCGCGGAAGTCCTCGTACGGCGCCGCGGCTTCCACCTCCACCGCCACCGCCGTCTCCTCCCCCAGCGCTGCAGCAGGCGCCACCGCCCTCCCGCACGTGCTCCTCCTCCGCTGCCGGCGCCGCCGCCGACGCCGCCTCTGACGCGTTGCGTGTTCGGCGTCGTCGACGTCGACCTCGTAGACGGCGTTGGCGTTGGCGTTTGCGGCGTACGTCGCTGGGCCCCACGACGGGTGGTGGTGGTCCAGCGACGAGAAGGTCGTCGTGGCGGCGGTGGTGATGGAGGGGGACGACGTGATGAAGCCCGTGGTGGCCGAGGACGACCAGAAAGACGACGAGGAGGCGTTGTTATAACTTTAGGATCGTCTAGCAGTGATCTAGCGGGTACAACTTTGGGATCGGTAGACAGTGACAGAGAGAAGTAGAGGAAGAGTGGGAGGAGTTTACCAGAGGGTTTGACAGGGGCGGAGGAAGAGGATCCGGCGGCGGAGGAGCTGCCCTCGGCCATCGCGTCGGTCGGTGAAGTAGTAGACGATGGTGCAGTGCAGTGGCGGCGGGCGGAGGTGCTTCCCGTCACTGGCTGCGCCCCTAGGATCGGGTTAGGGTTTGTAGGTGGGTGTGGCGGCTCACGGTGAACCTCGTGTCTTGAGCCGCCGGCCCCCACCTTCTTTTTATAGCGCAGGGTGACAGGGGCCCTCCAGCCATAGTGGGCTGGGCGCCCCCGATCAGGGCGCGTGGGTCAAGGGGCCCGAGTTGGGCCGTTGGGCCCAACTCGGGATTGAGATCATTCTAACATTCTCCCCCTTGATCTCATCTTCAACTTTATCTTTAACTTTACTCTTTCACTTTAACCTTTTCATTTTACTTATTCCATCTCAGATTTGTGCATAGAACATGTTTCATCGTCACAGTCTATTGCCGTTGGATTTCACAGCTACAATACACATCTCTGGTTTGAAATAAATAAATACTTTATCTTTGGGCCCTTATTATTATCCAGGAATCATAGGCTTCTCCTTAAACCCATGCCGGCTACGTGTTCAACGAACACTTTGGGTGGTAAGCCTTTTGTAAGTGGATCCGCGAGCATCTTTTCAGTGCTTATGTGCTCAAGATTTATAACACGATCCTGGATTTTCTCTTTCACAACATAGTACTTTATGTCAATGTGTTTGGCAGCACCACTTGACCTATTGTTGTGAGCATACTCTATAGCTGGATTATTATCACAGTATAGAGTCATTGGTCCATTGATGTCATCGACCACTTTTAAACCGGGTATGAATTTCTTTAGCCAATTCACCTGCCCTGATGCCTCATAACATGCCACAAACTCGGCATACATAGTAGAGTTTGTAGTAACTGTTTGTTTTGAGCTTTTCCATGATATAGCTCCTTTTGCGAGAGTGAACACATATCCAGATGTGGACTTTCTGTCATCTCCCGCATAATCAGAATCTGAGTATCCCAAGATCTTTAGGGATTCAGATCTTCTGTATGTTAGCATCAGGTCTTTTGTACCTTGCAAATATCGCAAAACTTTCTTTACTAATTTCCAGTGTTCAACACCTGGATTACTTTGGAATCTGCCAAGCAACCCGGTTACATAAGCCAAGTCAGGGCGTGTGCATACTTGAGCATACTGTAAATGTCCAACAGCTGAAGCATATGGAACACTTTTCATTTGGTTGAGCTCATACTCATTCTTGGGACACTGAAAATCCCCATACTTATCGCCCTTGACTATAGGTGCAGGTGAAGGACTACATTTATGCATCTGGAATTTCTCCAAGACCTTTTCAATGTATGCCTTTTGAGACAGTCCTAATACCCCCTTTCTTCTATCTCGGTGAATTTCTATGCCCAAAACATAGGAAGCTTCACCAACATCTTTCATCTCAAACTTTGAGGACAAAAATCTTTTTGTCTCCTGTAGTAGACTCATATCATTACTTGCAAGTAAAATATCGTCTACGTACAGGACTAGGAAAATGTATTTCCCATTCTTAAACTTTGTATAAACACAATTGTCCTCGACATTTGCTTTAAACCCAAAATTCTTTACAGTTTTATCAAACTTCAAGTTCCACTGCCTTGAAGCTTGCTTTAACCCATAAATCGATTTCTTTAGGCGACATCCCATCTTTTCTTTGCCTTCCACGATAAAACCTTTTGGTTGTGCCATGTATACATTTTCCTCCAAATCCCCATTTAGGAATGCCGTCTTCACATCCATCTGATGCAACTCTAAATCATAGTGTGCCACCAATGCCATTATTATTCTGAGAGAATCTTTACATGAGACTGGAGAAAAGGTCTCAGTGTAATCAATTCCCTCCCTTTGTGTGAAACCTTTAGCCACAAGTCGCGCTTTAAATCTCTCTATCTTCCCTTGGGAGTCATATTTTATTTTGTAGACCCATTTACAGCCTACTATTTTGGCTCCTTTGGGAATTTCTTCCAAGTCCCAAACATCGTTGGCACTCATCGATCTCATTTCATCTTCCATGGCTTCAAACCACTTGGATGAATGATCGCTTCTCATGGCTTGTTCAAATGAGGTGGGATCACCCTCCATTTGATACTCTTCAGTGATATTATTTAACTCATATATATCACTGGAGATAGCTGGCCTTCTTTCTCTTTGAGACCTTCTAGGGGCCTCTACATTTGGCACATCTACTATTGGAGGCTGAGATTGCTCCCCCTCATTTGTGGCAACATTTTCAATGGGTTCCTGCTGAACAGGTTCCTCATTTTCCTCTGTTGTTACCACAGGAGGAACAACAACAGGTTCTTGCTCCACAGTGTCTTGCACTATTGGTGCAGGAACAATAGGTAGCTCGAAAAATGGCTCCTGAATCACAGGATTGGGTGCACACACCCGCTTCTCTTCAAGATCAATTTTCCGAGCAGCCATACTCCCCCTCATCATTTCATCCTCTAAAAATATAGCGTGTCTCGTTTCCACAAACTTTGTGAGTCTATCGGGACAGTAGAAACGATAACCTTTTGACCTTTCAGGATAGCCAATAAAATGGCAACTCACTGTTTTGGGATCAAGTTTCCCAATATTTGGGTTAAACACTTTAGCCTCAGCAGGACACCCCCACACACGCAAGTGATCTAGTGAAGGTACCCTTCCTGTCCATAATTCATACGGTGTTTTGGGCACCGATTTACTTGGCACTCTATTGAGAATATGAATGGAGGTTTTTAATGCCTCTATCCATAAACTCAATGGTAAATCAGAGTAACTCATCATACTGCGCACCATATCCATCAGGGTACGGTTACGCCTTTCAGCTACTCCATTTTGCTGAGGTTCACCCGGCATGGAATACTGGGCAACTATACCATTTTCCTGTAAGAACCTTGCGAAAGGTCCAGGAACTTGACCATATGGGGTATGCCGACCATAGTACTCCCCCCCACGGTCGGACCGGACTAGCTTAATCTTTAAACTATGCTGATTTTCCACTTCAGCCTTAAATATTTTAAACTTATCCAATGCTTCATCTCTTCCTTTAATTGGATAAATATAGCCAAACCGGGAGTAGTCATCTGTGAATGTAATGAACGAGTCATAGCCATCCACACTTTTTACAGGAAAGGGACCACAAATGTCAGTGTGAATGATCTCTAATATTCCTGTGCTTTGTTTGGCATTCTTTTTAATTTGCTTTACATATTTTCCTTTTATGCAATCGATGCATTGCTCTAATTCAGCGAACTCCAAAGGAGGAAGAATTTCATTCTTTACTAGTCTTTCTATTCTCCCCCTCGAAATATGGCCTAAACGACAGTGCCATAATTTCGCCGTTGCGTTTGTAGTTCGCTTTCTTTTTCTTTTCTCATTTGTAGACGAGGAAACGCTATCATTCACATTACATATGGAATTCACACTTTCACATAGCGATAACATATATAATTCGTCTTGTCGGAAGGCAAGACCAACACAAATATCATTAAACCAAATGACACATTTGCCATGTCCAAAATTACAGGTAAAACCTGAATCATCCAACTTTATTACACTTATCAAATTGCGCTGCAGTGTAGGAACATAAAAAACATCTCTCAAAGTAAGACTATAGCCATTAGGTAAATCTAATGCTACATCTCCAATTGCCTCTACTGCAGCCTGTACGCCATTCGCAACGCTAATGGCCTCTTCTCTTTTTAGCGTAGTTCTCGTCGAAATGAATCCCTGTAAAGAGTTTGCAACATGAATAGTTGCACCAGAGTCAATAAACCATGTTGACTTTGAAAACTTTGCATACAGAGATTCATTTACAAATGAAATAATATTCTCACCCTTTTTCTTCATGAGCTCTCTTAACCAATCAGGGCAGTCAGTCTTCTTGTGCCCTTCCTTTCCACAGTGCCAGCACAAGTTTTCACCTGCCTGTGGCTTGGCCTGTTGCTGAAAGTGTGGTTTCTGTTGCATAGGACCTTTCTTTGCTGGGGAGCCAGGATTGAAGGGCCTTTTGCCCTTCCCTTTGACCAGGTTCGCTTGGCCACCAGGTTGGCCATTGATCCTGAGCTCCTCATCAACACACTGAGCAATGAGCTTGTCTAAGTCCCATTTCTCAGGCTGCATGTTGTAGCTTATGACAAAATTCTCATACTCTCTAGGCAAGGAAGCTAAAACAAAATGGATAAGGAGCTGTGGTTGTATCTCCAGTTCCATTCCTTTCAGCTTATTTGCCAAGTGACTCATTTTCAGGATATGGTCACGTATGCTACCTCCTTTGAACTTTTCATTTGTTAATTGCCTGAACAAATGGGTAGCATACACTTTGGAGGAACCAGTGAACTGGTTCTTGATCCTCTCAAAGTAAGCAACAGCAGTGTCACACTTTTCAATTGACCCTGTAAGAGCTGGGTCAATTGTATTCTCAATGACAGCACAACATTTCTTGTTGTCACTGACCCATCGAGTATGCTTTATGTCATAAGCCATCTTTATGGGTCCAAAATCTTTCACCCTTTTGTCCCATGCTTCATTACTTTCACTGGCCTCCCGCACCGGTTCCACAGGCACTGTGGGACACGGTTCAGTGAGCACCCAGTCAACCTCAGCTATAGTGAAAGTGAAGTCAATCTTCCTCTTCCACTCAAGGTAGTTGTCTCCCCTCAGTGGTGGAATCTCTCTCAGGGCAGACATCAGGGAGGAACTACCTGAAATTACAATTCATATGAGGTGAGAACATAATATAAAATTTACTTTGCAATAATTCTAAATCACCGTTGGGCAGAAATAGAATTAATGTAGGCAACAACTATTAATCCACATCATAATATTGCTATTAATCAACGTTGGTCAGAATAATAACAACATTATAATCACAGTAAAATTATCCATTTTCAAATATTAAACTCTCCCGTTGGTTCGAATTTAATAATGAAAACGATAACAATTTAAATACGCAGCGGAAACTTTTACTTTTGTATAATCAATTTTCCAGAAACATTTGAGAAATAACTTTACTGTTGTCTGAACAAATTATCGTTGGACAAATTTGTGCAGAAAAATTATCATCTTTCAATTCAAAATGCATTCAAATATGCATCAAAATGATTCTGGAAAATAGAAAAACCATAACTGTAATTTCCAAAAGGCAAAAAAAAAAACATTTCGGCCCACAACTCGGAGCCTCGGCCCACGGCCTCCCGCACGCGCGCGCGCTGCTGCCTGCTGGCGGCCCAGCCCAGCTCGGCGGCCCGGCCAGCGCAGCGGCCCCGCTTTTTTTTTTTTTTTTTTTTGTTCGTTGTTTGGGGCCCAAGACACCGAATTCGGCCCGGCCCAGCCGGCCTTTCCCGCCAGCGCCACATGCCGATCCGGTCCCAGGCCCTAACGTGGGCCTGGGCCGGCTAATCGGCCTGCCGCCTCTGCCCGCCTAGGCCAAAAGTTGGCCCGAGCGATCTCGGCCACCCAAAACCATCCGACGGACGAGCGCCGATTTCGGCCGGATCAAAAACAGCGAGCCGGCGCCCCGAAAACCCTAACGCCTCATTTCCATCCTCTCCCTTCTCTCTCAGCCGCAGCAGCCGAGCAGCAGAGCGAGGCGAGCACCCATGGCAGCCGCCTGCGGGTCGCCGCCGCCGGCTCACCGGCGGCCCGGCCGGAGCAAGTGCCGGCGGCTCCCTGTGCTCTCCTTCCTTCTTTCTCAAGCGCCGCGCGCTCTCTCTTCTTCTCTCTCTGCGCGGAGCAGCAGCAGCAGCCGGCCATGGCGGCCCGAGAGATGAAGACCGGCGCCACCGCGTGGCTCATCGCCGGCGCGCGCGTTCGCCCTAGGCGGAGCGCGCCGCCGTCGATCCGCCTCGCGACGGTGCCCAGTAGCAGGCGCATGCGCATACCGCACACAGGCGGCGGCGCTGCCCTCTGACCCGCGCGCCGGCGAACGGCGGCGGCCAGCCGCCGGACCAAGGGAGTGGTGCCGGTGGCGGTGAGCACAGGTAGGCCCAGGTAGGACCTCCCGTCTCCTTTCTTTTCCTTTCCCATTCCCAGATCCGTTAGGGTTAGGGTTCAACTTTCTTGATCCGATTGAAATCGGGTCAACAACTTTGATTTGATTCTTGTATACCCAAACTCGAGATCCACTGACTAGGTAGACCACTGATACCAATGTTATAACTTTAGGATCGTCTAGCAGTGATCTAGCGGGTACAACTTTGGGATCGGTAGACAGTGACAGAGAGAAGTAGAGGAAGAGTGGGAGGAGTTTACCAGAGGGTTTGACAGGGGCGGAGGAAGAGGATCCGGCGGCGGAGGAGCTGCCCTCGGCCATCGCGTCGGTCGGTGAAGTAGTAGACGATGGTGCAGTGCAGTGGCGGCGGGCGGAGGTGCTTCCCGTCACTGGCTGCGCCCCTAGGATCGGGTTAGGGTTTGTAGGTGGGTGTGGCGGCTCACGGTGAACCTCGTGTCTTGAGCCGCCGGCCCCCACCTTCTTTTTATAGCGCAGGGTGACAGGGGCCCTCCAGCCATAGTGGGCTGGGCGCCCCCGATCAGGGCGCGTGGGTCAAGGGGCCCGAGTTGGGCCGTTGGGCCCAACTCGGGATTGAGATCATTCTGAGTAGACGACTTGGGCTTGCCGACACCGCCGCGCGCGTGGGACTTGAACGAGGAGATGAGGGAGCTGAGCAGCCTTGGCGCGCGGCAGTTGCAGCCGACGTCCACCACCACGGGAGGCTGCTGCTGCGGCAACTCGAACCTGCTGCCGCCGCCACCCCGCCGACTCCAACCACCACCTGCCAGCGACATGGTGGCGCCTAGGCTAGTACCTTGCTCTGCTAGCGCCTAGCGCGCACGCTCGCAATGCAAGCAAGATCAGTCGATCTCACTCGTTGGAACTGGCCTCAGGCCCCGCTTGGCTTGGCGCGCCTTGTTTGTGAGTTGTGACTTGTGAGGGAGCGGCCGGCTTAAATTGTGGAGCCAAGAGGCCTATGGAGCTGGAGGGAGGGTGGTGCCAAGATCGTGGTGAACAGTGAGAGACGTTGCTTGTACTAGGCGCGTAGGCTAGCTAGAGGTAGCTTGGGAATCATGGCGGTGCAGTGAAAGCGAACCGACGGTTCGGGGCGAGTTGCAGAGGGTGCAGGAGGCAGTGTGTCCATCCATCGTTCGTCTGATATGACTCATCGTCGGTGGATGCATCCATGAACCATGAAGTTCAGTCAGGCCTATCTCATGGAACGTTCGATACAAATAATCTATTAAATATAAATAAAAAAAGTAACTAATTATATAGTTTACTATTAATTTACGTGACGAATCTTTTAAGTCTAATTAGTTCATGATTTGACAATGTGGTGCTACATTAACACATATGCTAATGATGGATTAATTAGGCTTAATAAATCCGTCTTGCGAATTACTGACGGATTCTGTAATTTATTTTTTATTAGTATTTGAACATACTATGTGACACCCCATGTGACACCTGATATGGCACCCTAAAACTTTAAACTCTGGATTTAAACAAGGCATCAACTGTGGTGTGAAGGATATTTTAATGCGAGAGGGACAGATGTCCTGTTCACTTGGCTGATAAATCACAACTGAAAGTGCCGTTGGCTGATTTATTATGAGAAAAAAATATTATTCATTAGAAAAAAAAAGTACGCTTAAAGCGAACATGGCCAAAACCAAGGAAAGCAACTTGGGTTTCAGCTTTTTCTTATCCTAGCACAGCAGAGCTCTGTCCTAGCGACAACGTGCACCTTCATCTCGTTTTTCTTTTCTTTCTATAAGGCCATGCTTGATCATCTAAAACTAAAGTTTAGATAAAACACTTTTAGTCTAGTGTGTTTGATACATGGACTAAAAATAATTCTCTATGCATACACTCATAGCCACCTTTTTGTTCACATTAGTTCACTCTTGCCAACTATAGACTAATGGCTAGTTGAGTTAAGAACTAAAGTTTAGCTTACTTTTAGTTCACATGTTTGAATGTCGGCGTGTTCGACTGCTCAAGTTCCAGCTTGTTTCAGCTTATTCTCTCTCACAGAACACTATTAAATCATCCGAAATCTAGTGCGCAACGGATCAGCCGAACACGCCGACCTAAAGTTTAGATGACTAAAGTTTAGTTGGTGGTATCAAACAAGCTCTAAGGCTAGGCCCACTGCAGACAACCTTAACCATTGGCCTCGGAATATGTATATATATATATATGTATATATATATATATATATATATATGTATATATATATATATATGTATATATATATATATATATATATCACTCAGTCCTCAAGTAAGTAATCCCTTTAAGATTTGTTAAAAAGATCAATGATACTAGTAGAGCAATAACTTATATAGATCCATTCGTTGTAGATAATGCAGCTGCACTTGGCACTGCAAGCCTCCTTAGCAATATGATCACGTGATGATATGAAGTGGATCATATCATTGTTGATCGTGTTGGTGCATGTGTTGCATCGACATTAGAGGAGATGGAATGGAATGCACAAGGCAAAGGTATAACCTAGGGCATTTCATTTCACCGGTCATAGGTGTGTAGAGAAGTTTTATGACCGGGCTTAGGATAGATGGTCGTACTATCAAGAGGGGCAAACTTGTTTGTATATCGGTCATCTAGTGCCACTCAAGTGATCTAACTTTACATCGTCGCTAGGATTAAGTGGCATGGCAAGTTGAGTGGCTAATCCTTTGAGAAATGATTATGAAAATGCTAACACACATACACATGGTGGTGTACACTTGCTGTTATTGGCACATTTATAAAGGAGATGAAGTTGGAGTTGATGTGGATCAACTCGGCGATGGAGCAGAGGCGAGAAAGGTTCGAAACTCCACTGGCGGAGTGTCTGCCCGTAGAGTGCGGACAGTCCTACGGTGCCACCGGCGCCCTATGCAGAAAAGATAGGGTTTCGTAGAACTGATCGGACGTTGGCCTCGGTAGGACCGGTGCGTCTAGTCAGTGGCAGCAGTGAGCGCGTGGTCTCGGTCTCACGACCGGACACTAGCACAAAGTGTGATCGGACGCTCAGGGTCTACGTCCGGTCAGTGCTGACGTATGATAACATAGGTGGCGCTAGAGTTAGGTGCGCGGGCACAGAACTGATCGGACGCTGGTCTACGTCCAGTCATGGTGGACCGGATGCGTCCAGTCAAGGTGGACCAGACGCGTCCGGTCACAAAACAGAGGCTCGGGGAGCTCTCTAGAAACGACTAGACTCAGGCGTAGCAGCGTCTGGTCATTCACTGTGCAGCGTCCAGTCGTAACTTAACCGTTGAGATTGGACGGCTCCAGTTGAACGTAGAGCGACACGTGGATGGCGTAGAGCGACCGGACGTTGGCAAGGTGCATCCGGTCGATCTGACTGGAGCATCCGGTCATCCTGAGTTTTGCCCAGAGAAGGGGTAACGACTAGTTTAGCCTGTGGGGGACTTTGTGTCCACGCTTGAGAGTGCTTGGGAGCCCTCCATGGCTAGAAATAGAAGGTGGTCTCGGCCATGGCTAGAGCTGAGCACCTTGGGGGACTTTGTGTCCACGCTTGAGAGTGCTTGGGAGCCCTCCATCTCACATATGCTTGATAGTGATCATCCAATTGTGTGTGAGAGCGATTCTAATGCGATTGCACCATGAGGTTGCATCGAGTGGCACTAGGTGATCAAGTTGCAATCCGGTGGTGCTTGTTACTCTTGGAGGTTGCCACCTCGTAGACGACTTGGTGGTGGTCTCCGTCGAAGCTCGCAAGAAGCTTGTGCGGTGCTCCGGAGAAGAGCTTTGTGAGGGGCATTGTGCTCGCCCCGTGGGAGCCACGAAGAGCAACTCTAGTTGAGTGTGTCATTGAGCTACCCTCACTTTTGGGGTAGGTTCTTGTGGTACCCGACGTGCGGGCTTGGCGGGTGATGCCAATTAGCCACCGAACCACCAAGTGAGCGGTCGACACAATGGGGACGTAGCGTGTTGGCAAGCATGTGAACCTCGGGAGAAAATCATCGTGTCAACATTGTTCTTCCCGTTGGTTTGCAATCCCTTTACACAAGCTTGTGATTACTTTTATATACATTGTGCTTGTGTAGTTGCTCTTGTGATTAATTAGCTTGTGAAGCTCACTAGTTACCTTCTTGCTTGTGTAGCATAGAAGTAGCTCCCTTGTGTGGCTAATTTTGTTTATGTAACCTTGTTAGTCACATTGCTTAGTTTGTGTAGCTAAGCAATTGCGCTCTCTAATTTGGCATTGGTTGCCTTGTTATTGAGCATTGTTAGTGAGCATTAGGTGGCTTTATGCTTTTGCTTACTAGCATGTGTAGGACCTCCCTTGTTGCTTGAAGTACTAGTGGCATAGGTTTGTGTGACCTTGCTTCTAGAATTGGTTAGGTGAGCTCTAGCTAGCTTGGCACCTTTGTTGCTTAATTAGTATCTTTGGAAGGTGCTAGAGAACATAGATAGAGGGGTGTAGCCTTGGCTAGACCGATAGTTTTAATTCCACATTTGTTTCGGTTAGACGACGTGAGTAATTTTAGAAAGAACTATTCACCCCCCTCTAGTCCGCCATCTCGACCTTACAGCGCAACCCATGTGGTCTACCATGGGTATCCGGGGTCATGCCCCTCATAGCTAGTCCTCGAGCGCCTTGTATCTGCTGTGCAACGTCATCTTGAGCTTGTCCGAGCAGGTGCGAACAAAGCCGAGCAGTCAAACTCATGGTCCGACCACCGTGATGAGTTGGCGAGTAGTTGTGAGCCATCATCGAGCATCATGAACCATCGCCGAGCCACGCGAACCATCGTCGAGCAGTGTGAACCATCACCGAGCAGCGTAACCCAAGTACGACTTGGCATAAGGATGTAAGGAGCTCAAGTTCAGAATAAAAAATTTCTTCGTAGTGGACCAAGTGTGCCCACTTAGAGTCCGACCACAAGAAAGGGAGATAGTCTTCTTTAGTTTCAAGAGGCGCAGAGTCTTCCAGATTAAAGCAAACACACTCACCGCAAGGTGAAGTGTGCCCACTTAGTCCCCGAGCCTAACATTAGGTGACGTAGTCATGTGGTGCCAGGGTCCAAAGTAGAAGAAAAGTAGAAGACCAGCCGAGCAGGCAGCCAGTCCCCGGGCATAGCCTCGAGATGAGAAAAACACATTCACCGTAAGGTGAAGTGTGCCCACTTAGTCCTTGAGCCTGACAGTAGGTGACGTGGTCACATGGTGCCAGGGTTAGAAACAGCAGTCAATAGAAGAAAATCCCTAGTGCGGTGAGGAACCAAGTCGTAGTGCTGATGCAGTCCCTGAGCCATGAGAGGAAACCTTGGAGAAAACAAATCCTAGAGAAAAAAACTAGAGTAATGGTTGTATAGTAGTAATTACTGAGCCATAACAGATGGCGGAAAAGTCAGCGAATATTCGGTGAGTAGTAATAAATTTCGGCGATAAATGGGCGTTACGGGCTGCAGTTGCATGAAAGCCCAGTTAACGGCCCACCACGCTGTTGTGGAGAATTCAGAATGGCATAAATTGTGGGAGCGGTTTCCCAAAAACCCTCGAATGCGAAAGGTGGGGGAGTGCTTTATAACTGCGCCGCTACACCCTGCGCTCCCACCTTTGCCATTTTACCGTTTCATCTTCCACCTCAGCCCTCGCACTTCCAGATTCACACGCGCTCCCGTCACCAATCCCAAAATAGATCTGAGAGATGGCGCCAAAGAAGGGAGCTGGTAACCCGAAGAAGGCGAGCGCTGAAGTCAGCCATGACGATGAGTGGGTCTCGTCGTGCATGGGGGAGGCTGAAAGGTCCTAATGGCTAGAGGGGGGTGAATAGCCTAATAAAATTTCTACAACAACACTTAGCAAAATGGTTAGACAATTATGAGGCGAAGCGAGTGTTGCGCTAGCCTACTTAAAAAGCAAGCCACCTACCACAATTCTAGTTTAGATAGTGTCTATTCACACAATAGCAAAGACACTACCCTATGTTAGTGTGCTCTCAAAGACTAACTAAAGAGCTACACCAACCAAGCAAACAAGCTCTCACAACTAGTTACACTAAAGGGCTTGACAACTAGTTTGCGGTAATGTAAAGAGAGTGATCAAGAAGGTTATACCGTCATGTAGAGGAAGGAGCCAATCAATCACAAGAGAGAATTACAATGGAGACCAATCACCTTGGAATCAAATGATGATCACAATGATTTTTTACCAAGGTTCACTTGCTTGCCGGCAAGCTACTCCTCATTGTGGCGATTCACTCACTTGGAGATTCACGCGCTAATTGGCTTCACACTCCAAACCCTCAATAGGGTGCCGCACAACCAACACAAGATGAGGATCACACAAGCCACGAGCAATCCACTAGAGTACCTTTTGGCGCTCTGCTGGGGAAAGGTCAAGAACCCCTCACAATCACCATGATCGGAGCCGGAGACAATCACCACCTCCGCTCAACAATCCTCGCTGCTCCAAGCCGTCTAGGTGGCGGCAACCACCAAGAGTAACAAGCGAAATCCGCAGCGAAACACGAACACCAAGTGCCTCTAGATGCAATCACTCAAGCAATGCACTTGGATTCACTCCCAATCTCACTATGATGATGAATCAATGATGGAGATGAGTGGGACGACTTTGGCTAGGCTCACAAGGTTGCTATGTCAATGAAAATGGCCAAAGATATGAGCCATAGCCAACCATGGGGCTTAAATAGAAGCCCCCACGAAATAGAGCCGTTGTACCCCTTCACTAGGTACACTGCGCTCTGACCGGACGCTCCGGTCTTACTGACCGGACCCTAGACTCAGCGTCCGGTCCACTGATGAACGCCACGCGTCATCAGCTTCAAACGCTGTTTGTCAGTTTTCAACGGCTATGAAGTTGACCGGACACTCCGGTAAAACTGACTAGACGCTGGAGCCTCAGCGTTCGATCGAGTACAGTAAGGGTCAAAAATTTGGTCTAGTCTAGATCATTTACCAAAGATATTTAACTCGGTTTGATCCAAGGACAAGCTTCTTCACACCTCCAAATAAGGGTTATCTTGTACCATGTTGAGTTAAACACTTATAGTTCATTTTCTAGATTAAACACTAGGTTTACAAGCTCACAAATATGTTATATGCTATCACTAGATCAAGTCAAACATAGAAGCAATAGTGATACCATATTGATATCAAAAATTCATTTGATTTTCATGAATGAGCCTAATAAGATAGAACCATTTGAGAGGTCCTAATAAGATTGAAAATATAAAATATGACAAGATACACTAAACATGTCCTTAGCAAGGATGTATGTCATGCCAATCAACTTTTACCTTGGATTGCTCGAAGGAGAGGCATATCATATGAATGGGGGTGCATCAACACATATTTGAGAAATCCAATATGTTCAACTCATTCCTTAGCTTGCAAAACCTTTTCTCATCCAATGGCTTGGTGAATATATCGGCAAGTTGATCTTCAGTGCCTACACTCTCAATGCAAATGTCCCCTTTTTGTTGGTGATCTCTTATGAAATGGTGGCGGACATCAATGTGCTTTGTTCTTGCATGTTGAACCGGATTGTTGGTTAACTTGATTGCACTCTCATTGTCACATAGCAATGGCGCTTTCTTGAACTTGATTCCAAAGTCACTCAAAGTGGCCTTCATCCAAAGTATTTGTGCACAACAACTACCGGCGGATATGTATTTGGCTTCGGCGGTTGATAATGTAACACTATTTTACTTTTTTGATGACCATGAAACAAGTGATCTTCCCAACAATTGACATGTGCCCGAGGTGCTCTTCCTTTCAACCTTGCATCCCGCATAATCCGAGTCGGAGTAACCAACTAGCTCAAACTTTGCTCCTTTGGGATACCACAAACCAACATTTGGTGTATGCTTCAAGTACCTCAATATTCTCTTTGTAGCCTTCAAATGACTTTCTCTTGGTGAGGCTTGAAATCTTGCACACATGCATACACTAAACATGACATCTGGCCTTGATGCTGTCACATAGAGTAGGCTTCCAATCATAGACCGATACAACTTTTGATCTACCATATTTCCACTTGCATCACTATCCAAGTTGCCATTGGTTCCCATTGGTGTGCTAATAACTTTGCTATCAATCATGCCAAACTTCTTGATCATGTCCTTGATGTACTTGCTTTAACTCACAAATATACCATTCTTCAATTGCTTGATTTGAAGACCAAGGAAGTAACTCAATTCTCCAATCATGGACATTTCAAACTCATTAGCCATCATCTTTCCAAACTCATCACAAAATTCTTGATTTGTTGATCTAAATATGATGTCATCAACATAGATTTACAACACAAATAGATCTTTTCCAATCTTCTTGATGAAAAGAGTGGTGTCAACCTTGCCCATTGTGAACCCTTTAGAGAGTAGGAAGTCCCTCAATCTCTCATACCATGCTCTAGGTGCTTGCTTCAAGCCATACAATGCCTTCTTCAACTTGTACACATGGTTGGGATTCTTGTCATCTTCAAAACCGGGAGGTTGCTCAACATATACTTCTTCATTGATATAACCATTGAGAAATGCACTCTTAACATCCATTTGATAGAGCTTGATGTTGTGGGCACAAGCATAGGTTAGCAAGATTCTAATTGCTTCCAATCTAGCAACCGGAGCATATGTTTCTCCAAAGTCAAGACCTTCAACTTGTGTATATCCTTGTGCTACCAATCTTGCTTTGTTCCTTACTACTATCCCATCTTGATCTTGCTTGTTTCTAAAGACCCATTTGGTTCCAATCACATTGTGTCCCTTTGGTCTTTCTAGCAACTCCCATACTTGATTTCTTGTGAAGTTGTTCAATTCTTCATGCATAGCATTCACCCAATCAACATCCCTCAAAGCTTCATCTATCTTCTTTGGTTCAATGGATGACACAAATGAGAAGTGTTCACAAAATAATGCCAATCTTGATCTTGTTTGTACGCCTCTTGAAATATCACCAATGATAGTGTCTAATGGATGATCTCTTGCAATACTTGTTGGTTGGAGCAATGGAACTTGATTGCTTGCATTGGGTTGAGATGATGTACTAGCCACTTGATCTTGATCAATGTCATGAGAGTCACTTGCACTAGCTTGATTTGTATCATCTTGCTCATTTGAGTTAGAGAGTACTTGCACTTGATCATCTTCATCATCAATCACTTGCCTAGGCCTCAATTCACCAATATCCATGTTCTTCATGGCATTTGAAAGTTGAATACCTCTAACATCTTCCAAGTTCTCATTCTCTTCTTGTGAACCCTTGGTTTCATCAAATTCAACATCATGAACTTCCTCAAGAGTACCACTATCCAAATTCCAAACTCTATATGCTTTGCTTGTAGTGGAATAACCAAGTAGGAATCCTTTATCACATTTCTTATCAAACTTGCCCAATCTTGTGCCTTTCTTCAAGATATAGCATTTGCAACCAAAGACCTGAAAATATGCAATGTTGGGCTTTTTACCATTCAAGAGTTCATATGGTGTCTTCTCTTTCAATCGGTGACAATAGAGGCGGTTGCTACAATAGCAAGCCGTGTTGATAGCTTCGGCCCAAAAGGATTGACTCACACTGTACTCACTAAGCATAGACCTTACCATATCAATGAGTGTTCTATTCTTTCTCTCAACAAGGCCATTTGATTGAGGTGTGTACTTGGCCGAGAATTGATGTCTAATTCCAAATTCATCACATAACTCATCAATTCTAGTGTTCTTGAATTCACTACCATTGTCACTTCTAACTCTCTTGATGGTTGTTTCAAACTCATTGTGAATGCCCTTGACAAATGATTTGAATGTTGCAAACACATCACTTTTGTCCACTAGAAAGAATAACCATGTGTATCTAGTGTAGTCATCCACTATCACAAAGCCATATTTATTTCCACCAATGCTAGTGTATTGAGTTGACCCAAACAAATCCATGTGCAATAACTCAAATGCTTTACTAGTGCTCATCATGCTTTTTTTAGGATGGGTGTTTCCAACTTGTTTGCCGGCTTGACAAGAGCTACAAAGCTTATCCTTTTCAAACACAACATCTTTCAAGCCTTTAACTAAGTCATGCTTAATCAATCTATTCAATTGTTTCATTCCAACATGACCAAGCCTTCTATGCCATAACCAACCCATGCTAGACTTAGTGAACAAGCATGTAGATAATCTAGCTTCACTAGCATTGAAATCAACCAAGTATAGATTCTCATATCTAAAGCCTTTGAAGATCAAATTAGAGCCATCTACACTTATGATTTCTACATCATCTACTCTAAATATGCATTTGAATCCAAGATCACATAATTGAGCTACGGATAGCAAATTGAACTTCAAGCTCTCTACTAGCAACACATTGGATATGCTCATGTCATTGGATATTGCAATCTTACCAAGCCCTTTGACCTTGCCTTTGCCATTGTCACCAAATGTGATACTATCATAGTCATCATTGCCATTGGTGTTGATTGAGTTGAACATTCTTGCATCACCAGTCATGTGTTGAGTGCACCCACTATCAAGAACCCAATGCCTTCCTCCGGCTTTATAATTGACCTACAAAATAAGATCAATTCTTTTTAGGTACCCAAACTTGCTTGGGTCCTTGAAGGTTAGTAACCAAGCTCTTTGGCACCCAAATGACTTTCTTCTTTGAGCCCATCCATGGTTTGCCAATGAACTTAGCCTTCACACCATTTATACCCTTAACAAGCATATAGGAAGAATTAAGCTTAATAGAGGATATATTAGCATTTTTGCTTTTGTTGGTGCATTCATGCTCTTTATGACCAACTTGCTTACAACTAGTGCAAAACCGACCATTGTTCTTCACAAAACTTATCTTGTGAGGAGCAAAGGCCGCCTTGCCTTTCTTGGGGGTATAGCCCAATCCCTCTTTGTAGAGAGAAGCTCTTTGGCTACCCAAGCACATAAGCAAGCGGTCCTCACCACCATAAGCCTTAGCTAAGGTGTGAGTGAGCTTAGTGACCTCCTTCTTGAGGTTCTCATTCTCAACCACTAGTGAGGTATCACAAGTGAGACCATCACTACTAGATGAGGTAGAAGTGGAAGTGCTACAAGAAGGGTTAGTGGGAGCAACAATGATAGGCATAGATAGTTATGTATCAATTAAATCACAAGTTACACCTACATCACAAGTTTCAACATGCTTCTTTTTATCTTGTTCATTAAGCAAAGTGGAATGAGCTTTTTCAAGCTTTTTGTGAGCCTTGCCAAGCTTCTCATGGGCTACCTCTAGCTTCTCATGAGTTGCTTTGAGCTCATCAAGGGCTTGCTTGAGGGCTTTTACCTCCTTATTCAAGCTCTTGCATTCCCTTCTCTTAATGTCAAAGTGTTCTTTAGCATCCTCTAGCATGTCAAATAATTCGTCCTTAGTAGGTTCATCATCATCACTATCACTATCACTATCATTTTCATTTTCATGTTCATTTTCATCAATATGTTCTTCATCACTTTCATCATCACAAGATTGTACCTTAGTGGCCTTAGCCATGAAGCATGATGAAGATTCGAAGAGAGAAGGCTTCTCATTTATGGCAATGCTTGCAAGAACCTTCTTCTTAGTGGTCTTGTGATCATCACTATCATCATCATCATCACTTGAGGAAGCATCACTATCCCAAGTGACTACATTTGAACCACCCTTCTTCTTCTTGAAGGCCATCTTGTCCTTCTTCTCTTTCTTTTCCTTCTTGTTCTTCTTGTTGTCATCATCATTGTCACTATTGTATGGGCATTGAGCAATAAGATGATCTTTGCTTCCACACTTGAAGCATCTTCTTGACTCTTTTTTGTTCTTGGATGAAGACTTCTTTCTTCTAGCATGGTAGCCCTTCTTTACCATGAACTTGCCAAATCTCTTGACAAATAGAGCCATCTTCTCATCATCATCATCATCCCATGATTCATCTTCTTCACTTGATGTTTCTTGCTTTGCTTTGCCCTTGGATGATGTGGCTTTAAATGCCACGCTCTTCTTCTTCTCATCTTTCTTCTCATCCTTCTTCTCATTCTTTTCTTCCTTCTCATCATCATCTCTATAGGTATCATCGGTCATTATATCTCCCAACACTTAGTTTGGTGTCATGGTGTCCAAACCACTCCTCACTAGAATGGTGACCAATGTACCAAATCTTGAGGGTAAGCATCTCAAGAACTTGTGGGAGAAGTCCTTGTCCTTTACCTCTTCTCCAAGTGCTTTGAGATCATTGATAAGCACTTGAAGCCTATGAAACATCTCCGGCACACTCTCATCCTCCTTCATCTTGAAGCTTGCAAACTTTTCTTTGAGGATATATGCCTTTGCACCCTTCATGGCTTGAGTGCCCTCAAATGATTGTTCCAACTTCTTCCAAGCTTCATGTGCCATCTCAATATTCTTGATTTGCTCAAATGTTCTTTTATCAATTGCATCATGAATGGCACTTAGAGCAATGTCATTGTTTTGGAGAAGCACTTCTTCGGCGGCGGTGCGATTTTCCGGATCACCAATCTCAATTTTGGTTTCTACTACCTTCCACACCTTTCTATTGATTGACTTGATGTGTGTTGTCATCTTTGACTTCCAATAAGGATAATTTGTGCCATCAAATTGGGGTGGCTTCTTGGTGTTGTTGATTTGAGCCATTTTAACACCGAAGGTTGTTAAGCCTCAAATAGCGGTGACCTCGGCTCCGATACCACTTGAAAGGTCCTAATGGCTAGAGGGGGGGTGAATAGCCTAATAAAATTTCTACAACAACACTTAGCAAAACGGTTAGACAATTATGAGACGAAGCGAGTGTTGCGCTAGCCTACTTAAAAAGCAAGCCACCTACCACAATTCTAGTTTAGATAGTGTCTATTCACACAATAGCAAAGACACTACACTATGTTAGTGTGCTCTCAAAGACTAACTAAAGAGCTACACCAACCAAGCAAACAAGCTCTCACAACTAGTTACACTAAAGAGCTTGACAACTAGTTTGCAGTAATTTAAGGAGAGTGATCAAGAAGGTTATACCGTCATGTAGAGGAAGGAGCCAATCAATCACAAGAGAGAATTACAATGGAGACCAATCATCTCGGAATCAAATGATGATCACAATGATTTTTACCGAGGTTCACTTGCTTGTCGGCAATCTACTCCTCGTTGTGGTGATTCACTCACTTGGAGGTTCACGCGCTAATTGGCTTCACATGATAAACCCTCAATAGGGTGCCACACAATCAACACAAGATGAGGATCACACAAGCCACGAGCAATCCACTAGAGTACATTTTGATGCTCCACCGGGGAAAGGTTAAGAACCCCTCACAATCACCACGATCGGAGCCAGAGACAATCACCACCTCCGCTCAATGATCCTCGCTGCTCCAAGCCATCTAGGTGGCGACAACCACCAAGAGTAACAAGCGAAATCCGCAGCGAAACACGAACACCAAGTGCCTCTAGATGCAATCACTCAAGCAATGCACTTGGATTAACTCCCAATCTCACTATGATGATGAATCAATGATGGAGATGAATGGGAGGACTTTGGCTAGGCTCACAAGGTTGCTATGTCAATGAAAATGGCCAAAGATATGAGTCATAGCCGGCCATGGGGCTTAAATAGAAGCCCCCACGAAATAGAGCCATTGTACCCCTTCACTGGGTACACTACGCTCTGACCGGACGCTCCGGTCTTATTGACCGGACCCTGGACTCAACGTCCGGTCCACTGATGAATGCCACGCGTCATTAGCTTCAAACACTGTTCGTTAGTTTTCAACGGCTATGAAGTTGACCGGACACTCCGGTAAAACTGACCGGACGCTGGAGCCTCAACGTCCGGTCGAGTACAGTAAGGGTCGAAAATCAGTTTTCCTCGACCGAATGCGTCCGGTCCACCTCAACCGGACACAGCACAGCGTCCGGTGGTAAACCCTAGCCTCTGTACCGCCAGTCAACGTGACCGAACGCAGGTAGTCAGCGTTTGGTGCTTTTGGATCCAGCGTCCGGTCACTAGACTAACGCTGGCATCTCTTCTGTTTTCACTTCTAACTTCTTCACCCTTGCTCCAATGTGCCAACCACCAAGTGTATCACCTTGTGCACAAGTGTTAGCATATTTTCACAAATATTTTCAAGGGTGTTAGCACTCCACTAGATCCTAAATGCATATGCAATGAGTTAGAGCATCTAGTGGTACTTTGATAACCGTATTCCGATACAAGTTTCACCCCTCTTAATAGTACGGCTATCAAACCTAAATATGATCACACTCTCTAAGTGTCTTGATCACCAAAAACAAAATAGCTCCTATGATTTATACCTTTGCCTTGAGCTTTTTGTTTTTCTCTTTCTTCTTCTCAAGTTTAAGCCCTTGATCATCGCCATGCCATCACCATTGTCATGCTATGATCTTTATTAGCTTCTCTAATTGAAGTGTGCTACCTATCTCATGATCACTTGATAAACTAGGTTAGCACTTAGGGTTTCATCAATTCACCAAAACCAAACTAGAGCTTTTAGAGGCGGAGCTCAATAGGTTGGTGGAGGCGGGTGTTCTCTCGGATCGTGTCAGCGCTGGATGGCGACCAGCTAGCGGTGAGCCCTTCCCAATGCCACCTACAGACGAAGCCATATTTTTTGAGGATTATTTCTATCGTGGGTTAGGTTTCCCCATTCATCCTTTCTTGAGGGACCTATTGGAGTTCTAGAGAGTCAATTTGTGCAATCTCCACCCAAACTCCATATTGCACATATCTATCTTTATCCATTTATGTGAGGTGTATCTTGGGGTCCTTCCCCACTTCAATCTCTTCCGTCATCTATTTTGGCTGAAGAAGAAGAAGGGTGGCGGCGGTTCCAAGGTGGTCGGCGGCGTTTATGTGCAACTCCGTGATGGGATGGCAGGTGAGTACCTCACTGTACCACTGAACACGTCACTAAAGGGGTGGAACACCAAGTGGTCCTACATGAAGCAGAGCCAGCATGCCAGTCGGAGAAGCCGAGCAGTGCTAACATGGAGCAAGTGAAGGAGCTCCTCGGCCTGATAAAAGGCGTGAAGACCAATGGTGGATTGGTTGCGGTGAGCTTCAAAGTGCGCCGCATCCAGCCCTGCAAGGAGAGGGCCCATGTGGGCTATGACTTCAAGGAGGACACCAACGGCACCTGGGAGAGGGTGGAGATGCTGTCGAGGGATGATATGCTAGAGCGAGCCACAAAGCTATTCGCTCCATTTGCCTCATTCAGCATGTCAGGGCAGACCAGTAGGTGATGAGAGTCCCAGAGTGACAAGAGGAGGTGAGGCCGATGGTGGAGGCCATGAGACCTCCACCCCAAGGCACGGTTGTCGACCCTAGGGCCACGCCTGGGGCTCGGGTAGGCAGTGCCAGTTCAGGAAAGTGTATCGGTAGACCGACATGTAAGTATCCTTGTGTCGGAGTTATTTTGCTATCATATCCTTATCTCTTTTGGTGATTGATGAGCTGATCTGATGTAGAGCGAGGCATATGGGGGATCTGACCCCACTAGTCTAGACTGACGAGCAGCCGAGGGCTAGTCCTAGGGCAGAGGCAATGCCGGTAGACCCTGTCCCAGAGTCCTTGGGTGCTCGGCGGCCTACAGAGGAGTTGACCGCTGTTGCTGTTGTACTTGGTGGTGGTGAATGGTTGGCGACGATGGCGGATGGGTCGGTGGCGATGCTCGTGGCAATGACGGAAACCGCCGGGTCTATGGAGGCGGTAGCTGGAGTTGCCGACGCCACACCGGAGTCTTCGACGGATAAGATGGTGGCGCCCGAGGAGCAAATGGCACTCCCTAAGGCGTCGGAGGGCGTGGTTGGACACACTGTCTAGCCACTGAGCCACCTGGTGGCGCCTCTAGCTACGGAGGAGGAGGACGAGGTAGAAGAGATCGAGCGTGAGGAATCACGACCTCAAGCTGTCTGAATCCTCCGCAAGCACGGCGACGAAGTGGTGGTCGTTGAGGAGGAGGACACCACCAGGGAGCTTAGGAGGCTGGAGTCCGCCCTTTCTAGAGCGATGAAGCAGATCACGGTTAGTACTACGCATGCAATGCTCATCTTTAACATTGGAGATCGGAGTCCTTCAAAGTCTTGGTGCGTTTGCAAGGGATAGCTTGGACTGCTGAGCAACGACGCTAGCTGATCAAGAGGATGGAGCCCCTCACTGAAGAAAATGAAACTCATGGAGCAAACATCTAGAGGGCCCAACGCGAGCGGGATCTTACTGAATCCAACATGCGGGATCTGGAATACCGAAAGGGCGTCCTATCTGAGCAGCTAGCAACCACGTCCGAGCAGCTGCGGGGCAAGTCCAAGCAGGTGGAACGCTGCTCCAAGCAGGTGACGAGTCTTTTCATGCAGCTAGAGCGGAAGTCCAAGCAGCTTAAGAGCGTCTCTGAGCAGAGAAAAGGTATGGCATATCGGTGATTTTGCTTTGCATTGTTGAACAGTCATATTGTTGCTGACGACGGTTATGCTTGTACAGCAAGATGCAAAGCTCGCCCAGCTGCACCAAACCATCAGGCAACTCTAGGAGGAGGAGAAGAAGACGACTAGGTGGGCAGAGAAGATGTCCGAGGAGCTGAAAGGTGAGTTCTTCATGGTCGAAGTTACTGCTAGAGTAATTTCTTGGCTTGACGGACCCTTGCAATGCCTGTAGACTATCGTCGGAGGGTCAAGGCACAGTTTAATGTGCTGGAGTAGGAGGCCAGAACCTAGCGGAGCAAGCTCGACATCGTAGTTGTCGGAGTCAAGCTGGTGCTCGACTACGTCGACCTAGGGGTGGCTCCTCAGCCTAACGGCATGCCACTGCATCCGGACACCATCATCGATAGGTGCAAGGCAGCGTTGGAGAACTTCAAAAGCTTCAACCACGATGCCACCATTACCGCCATTACTCATGCCCTTGCAGTAGTCCGGTCCTACTACCCCACCATTGACCTTCAAGCGATAGGGGCTAGATTCGCCAAAGGGATGGGCATGACAGAGCATCAGTAGCTGGAAGATGAGGTGGAAGACGTGGCGAAGAAGCTAGCCAGCGACATCGACCTATTCAGTGAGATGGACGGTGATGGCAAAGCCCAATGATCTGCTCGGAGAATATGCTGTAATGACTAGAGAGAGTAGTTAGAACGCGCAAGGGCACAGATAAACATTTATGGATATGTATAAATGTTGTAAAGTGACAAGTGCATGTTTATGCAATTTGCTAGTATTGCGGTGAAAAAATCATTGTAGTGTTAACCCTAACGCGATTATACATAGTATAAGTAGTGTTCAAGTAGTTAGTTCGTTACTGAACTCTTTGGCCTTAGCTAGCCCATAGTCCATAACATCGAGCGTGGAGCCCGTGCACGTATAGGAGGAACAGGCATGACCAAGGAACCATAGTTGGCCACCCATAATGCAGAGCAGGAAGCCTATAGCACGTGTATGGAGAGATCGGAGAATGGGTCTTCTCCATAGAGAATAGAGTAGAACGTGTGCTGCTCAGCGGTTGGCAAAATAACATAGAGATATACGTAGCATAAGTGGCGTCCGAGCAGTTAGTTCTTTACTGGGCTCTTGGCCTTGGTTAGCCCATAGTCCATAACGTCGAGCGCGGAGCCCGTGCACATGTAGGAGGAACAGGCGAGACCAAGGAACCATAGCTGACCACCCATAACGCAGAGCATGGAGCCCGTAGCACGTGTAGGGAGAGATCGGAGACAGGGTCTTCTCCATAGAGAACAGAACAAAATGTGTGCTGCTCGGCGATTAGCGAAACATCTTGGAGATATGGAGAAATGTGGTGGAGTGTTTATGGCGATCACGTATTGGAGTTTATTAAGGAGTAGCTTAGAGCCAATGACCATAAATGGAGATTAAATCATAATGGAGACAAGTTATGGTGACCAAAACTTTATTCATTATGGAGTGGAGAATACATATCTAGAGCATTTCAAGGATAGAAATGTATAAGGTGCTCGATGTGCCATGAATTGGGGATATCGATTCTATCCAAGTCACATAGCCGATAATACCCTAGTCGGGTAACCTCTTTGACTACGTAAGGCCCTTCCTAGGGGGAGGAGAGCTTGTGCATCCCTTCAGTTTTCTATTTTCTATGGAGAACGAGGTCACGGACAGCAAATGAATGACCTTTGATGTTGTGGTTGTAGTATCTTCGCAAGCCTTCTAGGTATTTGGCTATGCGGATACAAGTGATCAGGCATTCTTCCTTGGCCCTGTCGACGTCCTCTATTCGAATAGTTGTGGCTTGCTCTTCATCATAATTTTCCACAATAGGTGCTCGAAAGGCAATATCCGCTGGTAGTATGGCTTTTGAGCCATAGACCAAGAAATATGGAGACACACTGGTGCTGTGACTAGCTTGAGTGTGCAGTCTCCAGACCATAGCTAGTAGCTCTTTGAGCCATCTGCCCGGATGCTTTTCTTCTTTCTAATATAGCCTCTTTTTGAGGGCATTGAGGATCATGCCATTCGCCCATTTGACCTGGCCGTTGGCTCTAGGATGGGCAACGAAGACATATTTGATAGAGATGCATCGGTCTTCGCAGAAGTCCCAAAAATGATGACCAGTAAATGTAGTTCTAAGGTCGGTGATAATGCTGTTCGAGAGACCGAATCTATGGATGATATCTTTGAAGAACTCGACTGCCTTCTTAGCAATAGCCGAAACAAGTGGTTTGTATTCGATCCACTTGGAGAACTTGTCGATGGTGATGTACACATACCGGAAACCACCTGGCGCTGGCTTAAAAGGCCCGATCATGTCTAGTCTCCAGCATGCGAAGGGCTAGGAAGCTAGGATGGTCTACAGTTCTTGTGCTGGCACGTGTATTTGCTTGGCAAAAAATTGGCATCCTTCACAACGTCGGATGAGGTCTTCTGCATCGAAGATGGCCGTAGGCCAAAAAAACTAGCTCGAAAAGCTTTGTCGACCAGATTTCTCGAGGCCGCGTGGTTGCCGCAGGAACCAGAGTGAATTTCGAGAAGCAGTTTCACTCCCTCTTCATGGGTGATGCATTTCTGCAGTATCCCTTCCTTAGCACTTTTCCTCATCAAGTTCCCATCCACCAGTATGTAATGCTTGCTTCGACGGATTAGGCGTTCGGTTTTAGTCTTGTCGGTGGGTATGTTAGCGCTAGTGAGGTACTTGATGAACTATTCCCTCCAATCGGTGGTCGGCGAAGGTACTGTAAGTACCAACTGCTCGACGGGGGGAATTTCTTGAACTTCCTTCTCTTTCTTAATGGATGGCACAAAGAGATCTTGAACGAAGACCCTAGGCAGAATCACGACGCGAGAAGAACCTATCTTGGATAGGTGGTCAGTGAGCTGATTTTGATCTCATACCATGTGGTGGTACTCGATACCGTAGAACTTTCCTTGAAGCTTCTTGATTTTGGCGCAGTATGCGTCCATCTTCTCACTAAAATATGACCAGTCTTTGTTAAGCTAGTTGATGACTAGCGTGGAATCTTCGTATACCATGAGGCGTTTAACGCCAAGCTCAATGGCTATACAGAGTCCATGGAGACATGGTTCGTATTCGGTGGCGTTGTTGGAGGTTGGAAAATGTATTCGGAGAACGTATTGAAAGCATCTAGGCACCTAGTTGGGTTTTGGTGACTAATGACAATACGTGATTACTATGACTAACGTGTGTTTTGCAGAGGCAATTAAGTTAGGTCATGGTAATGGAGATTGATTGGGCTATCATGGTGGTCATGCCCTATGATGGAAATCATTTTAGTTTTTAAAGGATGGACGACAAGGTTAAGGATGAACTAGTTCTAAGTGTCGATTGGAGTTGAAAAGACACTTAGAATAGTTTAGGACTTTGTTTCTCCTTTGGCCGTACTATTAAGGGGGGTATGGATGGGTAGCTTGACCTAGGTGAGTCTAGTGGGTTAGGTGTGGTGCACACTTTGCTAAAACTAGCACTAGGTAGCTCCTAAAAAGCCCTTAGATCCATTGGAGCAAACTTCATTCATGTATGTTCGAAAGTTGGAAGTAAATGGAGGGTCAAATACTGACCAGATGCTGGCTTCGGTGTGACCGAACGCTGGCGTAGAGTCCGGTCAGTTCATTTGATCAAGGTGAAGTCATCTGGAAGTGACCGGACGCTGAGAGGTGAAGTGATCGGACGCTGAGGGCCAGCGTTCGGTCGACTCCAGTGCTGACCGGATGCTCACCAGCGTCCGATCACACTTTAAACACTGGAGTTCGGGGTGAACTGACCAGTGCGTCCGGTCAACATGACCAGAGCGTCTAGTCACCCCGTAGAGGCATATAACGGTTCATTTTTTAGCCCATGTTATAAATAATTCCTCCATTCGTGTGTGGGGGTACTTTTGCTCATTTCAATAGCTGAGAAACATCTTTGAGAGTGCCAAGAAGAGCAAGGTCCTAGTGAGGTGATTGAGATTTGAGAATCCCAAAGAGAGCCCTCATTAGTGAGATCAAGAGTAGCAAAGTGTGCATCCACCCTTCTCATTAGGCTTGTCGTGGTCAAGTGAGAGTTCGTGCTTGTTACTCTTGGTGATCGCCATCACCTAGATGGCTTGGTGGTGATTGGGAGATTGGTGATCATCTGGCGGTGCTTGTGGATGACCCAACTCGAGTTGTGAGCTATTGTGGGTGATTCACCGCGATGGAGTCTCGAAGAATCAACCCATAGAGAGCACTTGATCCTTGCACGGATCAAGGGAGAGCTACACCCTTGCGTGGGTGCTCCAACGAGAACTAGTGGAGAGTGATGACTCTCCGATACCTCGGCAAAACATCGCCTCGTTCCTCCTTCTCTCTTTACTTTGAGCATTTACTTTGAGCAATTCAATACTTGTCTTTACATTCATAGAATTGCCATGCTAGAGTAGGATTGGAACTTAGGTTGTAAGTCTTTTGTGTGGTAGAATATTAGAAACACTTTCTAGGCATAAGGGGTTAATTGGGCTAACCGTAGAGTTTAATTATTGCAAATAAATTTAGAATTAGCCCAATTCACCCCCCCCTTTTGGGCATTTTGATCCTTTCAATTGGTATTAGAGCTTCATGTTCATGTATTTAGGCTTAACCGCCTAGAGAAAGATGTCTCACGGGGATGGACCTCCTCCTATCTTTGAGGGGGATGATTTTCCATATTGTAAAATTCGCATGGAGGCATACTTAGAAGCTCTAGATGTTGGAATACTTAGAGCCACCTCACAAGGCTTCCCAAAACCTCAGGATGCTACTAACCTACAAGACGATGAGGTGAATTGTGAGAAATGGAATGTAAAGGCTTGAAACACCATCTTTAGAGGTCTTTGCAAAGATATGTTCAACTAGGTGAGGAACCACAAATACGCCCATGCACTATGGTCGGACGTTTATGCGCTCCATGAGAGAACAAAGAGTGAGCATAAGGAACGCTATCATCTTGTCATGAAAAAGCTTAACTCTTTTGAGATGCTTCCTAAAGAATGTGCTAATAAAATGTATTCACATTTGAATGTTCTTGTAGAGGAAGTCAATGGGCTTGGACTCACTCAAATGCAACCATCCGATGTTGTAAGAAAGATCTTGAGTGTCCTCCCCATTGACAAATATGGGCATATTGTGACCATGCTTCATCAAGGTGATCTTTCCACCGCTACACTGACACAAATCTTGGAAAAGATCAATGCTCATGAGATGTACATGCACATCACACTTCAAGATGGCTCATCCTCTACAAAGGAGAAAGAAAAGGACTTAGCATTCAAAGCTAGCCAAGAGAAGGTCAATGCAAGACTTGAGTATGAGAGCTCAAGTGATGATGAAGTTGATGATGCAAGTCTTGCTCTCATGGTGAAAAGAACCACCAAGATGTTAAAGAAGCTCAGCAAGAGTGGCATCAAGTTTGATGGCAAGAAGAAGAAGTTCTTCACAAGCTCTAGAAGGAAGCCAATCTCAGAGATGGATTGCTACAATTGTGGAGAACTTGGTCATCTAGCACATCAATGCACAAAGCCCAAGAAAGACAAGTACAAGAACAAGAACAAGGGCAAGAAAGATGACTCAAGCAATGAAGAAGAAGATGAGAAGAAAAGGAACAAGCCATACAAGAAGAGAGATGGCAAGAAGAAGGACTTCCACAAGAAGAGTAAAAATGCATACATCGTCGGTGATTAGCTCACGGACATTGATTCATCAAGTTGCTCATCCGATGATGATAGTGACAATGAGAAGGTGGCCACCATTGTCATTGACTCTTCAGCATCTTCACCACCACCGCCACCATCATCCCCTACACACCTATGCCTTATGGCCAAGGGTGATCGCAAGGTATCAAATGATGATAGTAGTGGTGATGAACATGCTAGCAATGATGATAGCGATAGTGATGATGAAGAATATGAGTCAACTTCCTATGATGATCTTGTTAAATTGCTAAATCAATACACTAAGATCATTAGAAAGAGTAGAGCTAAGAATGAAAAACTAGAGGCTAAGAATGATTCACTTTTAGCAAAATGTGATATGGCAGAAAAGGCTAGTATTGAGCTTAGAGAAGCAAATGATGCTATATCATCCAAACTCAAGGAGCTCAAATCTTCTAAGAAAGAGCTTAGAGAAAAACATGATAAACTTGAAATGATGCATAAAGAGCTCATCACTAGCCATAATATGCTAAAAGATGAATATACTACTCTTAAGATTAATCATGATAATCTTGTTATTGCTCAAGAATATTTATCCAATGAGCCGCATGATGCTACTAACAATGTTGTTAAGATTGATATAGCTACATCATGTGATGATTTGATCATTGAGAGCATTGAGCAAAGTTCTAGTAGCAAGGGCAAGCAAGTGGTTGAGGCCGATGATTATGATGAGTTTGTCAAGCTCAAGAATGACAATGAAAAGCTTAAGAAAGATCTTGAAGAGATCAAAAGTCACAACACTATTGTTCTACAAACTCTTGATCATGATGGTGAGTTGATGCTTGAGAATGAGAAGCTCAAACAAGAAAACAAGAAGCTCAAGGAAGAGAAAAACAATAATGCTCTTAAGGAAGAGAACAAGAAGCTCAAGTTGGAGAAAGAGCATTTCAAGATTGGATTGAGCAAGTTCACTAGAGGCAAGTATCTTCAAAGTGAGCTACTAATGAACACCATCATGAAGATGGATATAAGTGGCATTGGGTACATGGCAAACAAAGAGAAGAAGGCTCAAGCTCAACAACAACAAAAGCCAAAGCCAAAGAAGTGTTTTGAGTGTGGACAAGAAGGCCACTTTGCTCATGAGTGCCAAACTCCACCACCACAACCCTTGCCCAAGCATGCTAGACCTTTTGCCTTCAATGCTCACTACATGCTTAGAAAGGATTCTAGTGGAAAGATGAAAGTCATGTTCTTAGGACCTCCCAACAAGAATAGGCCTAAGAAAATTTGGGTTGCTAAGTCACTTATTGAGAAGGTGAAAGGCCCTCAACAAGTTTAGGTTCCTAAAGCTTGATCTCTTGTGTGTAGGTGAACTACAAGACCGGTGGAAGTCATTGGGTTATTGATAGTGGTTGAACACAACAAATGACCAGTGATCCTCATATGTTCACCTCACTAGATGAAGAAGTAGATGGACAAGAAAGAATCACATTTGGAGATAACTCAAAGGGCAAGGTTAAAGGATTGGGCAAAGTGGCAATATCAAATGATCATTCTATCTCAAATGTGCTATATGTTGCTTCATTGAGCTTCAACTTGCTATCCGTTGGACAATTGTGTGATCTTGGCTTCCAATGCTTGTTCACCGAGAAGGAAGTTGTTGTATCTAAGAAGGATGATGATCAAGTGATATTTAAAGGATTTAGATACAACAACCTATATCTAGTGGATTTCACCTCTGAAGATGCAAATTTGAAGACTTGCCTATTCACCAAAACAACACTTGGGTGGCTATGGCATAGAAGACTTGTTCATGTTGGGATGAGCTCACTCAAGAAGCTAATGAAGAATGATTTGGTGAGAGGGTTGAAGGACGTAAAGTTTGAGAAGGACAGGCTTTGTAGTGCATGTCAAGCCAGCAAGCAAGTTGCAAATACTCATCCAACCTAAGCTTTCATGTCAACCATAAGAGTGCTAGAACTCCTTCACATGGATTTATTTGGACCAACAACATACAAGAGTTTGGGAGGAAATCTTTATTGTCTTGTGATTGTTGATGACTATTCAAGATACACATGGGTAATCTTCCTTCATGACAAATCCGAAGTTGCATCTTGCTTCAAGAAGCTTGCCAAGAGAGCACAAAATGAGTTTGAAGTGAAGCTAAAAAATATTAGAAGTGACAATGGGAAGGAATTTAACAACACAAACATAGAAGCCTATTGTGATGAAGTTGGGATCAAGCATGAGGTCTCTGCAACATATACTCCTCAACAAAATGGTGTAGTTGAGAGAAAGAACCAGACATTGATCACTCTTGCAAGAACAATGCTAGATGAGTACAACACCGCCGAAGCTCTATGGGTGGAAGCTATCAACACCGCATGCTATGCATCCAACCGCCTATTCCTTCAAAAGTTCCTTGGCAAGACACCTTATGAGTTGCTCAATGGGAAGAAGCCAGACGTCTCTTTCTTTAGGGTATTTGGTTGCAAATGCTACAACTACAAGAAGCGGCAACACCTAGAGAAGTTTCAAAGACATATGATATTGGTTTTCTTGTTGGTTACTCATCAAAGTCCAAAGCATATAGAGTATTTAATCATACCACCAGCTTGGTTGAAGAAACATATGATGTGGAATTTGATGAATCTAATGGATCCCAAGGAGCACATGAGAATCTTGATGATGTAGGTGATGAACCATTGAGGGAGGCTATGAAGAACATTCCAGTTGGAGACATCAAGCCTAAAGATGATGAAGACGATGTACAAGTGATTGATCTACCTTCTTCATCAAGTGTGCCACAAGATAATGATAAAGATGGGAGAGTATAAAATGAAGACACCCATGTCTCTCATGATCAAATGGTGGTACAAGCACAAGATGTTGATGCTCCACAACTCCTCCTCAAGTGGTCAATAGAAGAAATACACCTCTACTACAAGATCATCCACAAGATCTCATCATAGGGAGTCCATCAAAGAGTGTAATGACTCGCTCACAAAAACTTGCTTCATTTATTGCTCATCACTCTTTTGTCTCTTGCTATGAACCTACCACGGTAGAAGAAGCTCTTCAAGATCCGGATTGGATAAATGCCATGCATGAAGAGTTGAACAACTTCACCCATAATGAAGTTTGGACTCTTGAAGAGCGGCTAAAAGGTGCAAGAGTCATTGAAACAAAGTGGGTGTTCCACAACACGCAAGATGATCAAGGCATAGTTGTGAGGAACAAGGCAATACTAGTTGCAAAGGGGTTCTCTCAAGTTGAAGGATTGGATTTTGGAGAGACCTTTACACCGGTTGCAAGACTAGAAACCATTCGTATCCTCCTAGCATATGCATCACATCATGAAATGAAACTATATCAAATGGATGTGAAAAGTGTATTTTTAAATGACTTTATTAATGAACTAGTCTATGTTGATCAACCTCCTAGGTTTGAAGACCCTAGATATCCTAATCATGTTTATAGGTTGTCCAAGGCATTATATGGGCTTAAGCATGCCCCAAGAGGTTGGTATGAGCGCCTTTGGGACTTCCTCATTGAGAAGGGCTTCACCATCGGGAAGGTTGACACCACACTATTCACCAAGAAGCTTGATGGGCACATCTTCATTTGTCAAGTGTATGTTGATGATATCATCTTTGGATCATCAAATGAAGATTCTTGCAAAGAGTTTGGTGAATTGATGTCAAAGGAGTTCGAGATGTCAATGATTGGAGGGCTTACATTCTTTCTTGGTTTTCAAGTCAAACAAATGAGAGAAGGAATTTTCATCTCTCAAGAGAAGTATACAAATGATCTTCTCAAGAGATTCAAGATGGATGAATGTAAGCCAATCAAGACACCAATGCCAACTAATGAACATCTCGACCTAGATGAGGGAGGTAACACGATTGATCAAACTATCTACCGCTCTATGATTGGTAGCTTGTTATATTTAACCACATCTAGGCCCGACATCATGTTTAGTGTGTGTATGTGTGCAAGATTTCAAGCTAATCCTAAGAAAACTCATTTAATTGCCATAAAAAGAATCCTTAGGTATCTTAAGCACACACCAAGCATTGGCCTTTGGTATCCCAAAGGAGCTATATTTGAGTTAGTTGGCTATTCCGATTCGGATTATGCCAGTTGCAAAGTTGATAGAAAAAGCACATCTAGAGGGTGCTATTTGCTTGGTAGATCACTTGTGTCTTGGTCCTCCAAGAAGCAAAATAGTGTGGCTTTGTCCACCGCCGAAGCGGAATACATTGCCGTGGGTGCTTGTTGTGCACAAATACTTTACATGAAACAAACTTTGCTAGACTATGGTGTAGTTCTAGAAAAAGTACCTCTTTTGTGCGATAATAAAAGTGCCGTAAAACTTGCAAATAATCTGGTTCAACACTCTCGCACCAAGCACATAGATATCCGCCATCACTTTCTTAGAGATCATATTGCTAAAAATGATATATCATTAGAAGGTGTAAGGACCGAGGATCAATTGGCGGATATCTTCACTAAACCGCTAGATAAGGCAACTTTTTGTCGATTACGGAATGAGCTCAATGTTCTTGATTTTAGTAACTTCACTAAAAAATGAGCTTGTGTTGTCCCTTGCATTGCATTGTAATATACAACATGTTTAATTTTTGGTAATGCATATAGGGCTTGTCTAACATGGTTAAGATAACCATCGTAAAGCGTGTGAAGAAGCTTAATCTTGGATCAAACTTGACAAGCAACTAGATATATCTTCAAGTATTGCATTGCATATGCATGAATGTTGTTTTATCGTTTATCTTCAATTGCCCTCTTATTGCCTATTTTCATAAAAAGAATAAAAGCCTAAGGCAAAATATTTTTGAAAAACATGAGGGTTTGAGAGAGGTCACTCACATCAGTCCCAATTGGTGTTTATTTGGATCTTATTGGAGTTTGGACTTTATTGGGAACATGCAGCATGAAGGACTTTGAAGATTCACTGGAAAAGGAGTGACCAGACGCTGCATCGGACTCTAATGTCTAGCATCTGGTTAGTTCACAGGAGGTGAACCTGCTGCAAAGGAGTGACCGGATGTTGAAACAGTGTTCTCCCAGCGTTCGGTCAGATGGTGGCTCAGCGTCCGATCGATCGAAGATGAAGGAGACAGCTTGCACTGGACTCTGGCTGCGTCCGGTCGGGGTTCACTGGACGCGTCCGGTTGTGATTCTAGGGGTTTTGGACCTCTCTGGAATCGACCGGACGCTGGGTGGCAGCGTCCGGTCGCTGCCACCGGAGCGTCTGGTTAATAGGGAACGTGTGGATTTAGGATTCTCTCTTCTTTCCTTATCCAACTCGGTCGGGGCCACCATTTAACTGCAAGCCGCCCGTGCGGTTTGACCTATCCCACCGACATCGCCACCATCTTTGCCCCGCATCCGAGCTGAACCCTAGGCGCCACCTTCGCAAGCTCGCCACACCACGCCCTAGCCGCCGTGCTTCGTGCCCACGACTTCACACGACCGTAGTGCCGCTCTCCATGCCTGCACAGCCATGCCTCGCTCGCGCTACACCAGAGCCACCCATGTGCCACCCTACCTACGCCACCACGCCCACACCGTGCTAGCACGCCGCCTCACCAGAGCCACCACCGTGCCCTAGCGCTAGCACCTTCCACACCGCACCATGCTGCACCGCTCGTGCCTCTGCTCTAGCTGCTGAGCTCGTGCCCTAAGTTAGTTCCTCCACTCATCTTGGTCGCCGATTTTCGTTGAGCCAGAACCCTAACCCTAGCCATTTCGGTGGTTCCCTGTGTGTCGCTTCTCATCTCTTCGGATCGCCGGTTCGTCAGGTAGCAAGCCCTTAATTCAATTTCATACCTAATTGCTTGCTTTCTTAGGGTTTCGTATCTATAGATGGATAATTAAAATTATTTGTATATCCTATCTATTCTATCGTGCAGTGAGTCGGTGCCGTTGAGGTCCTATTTGCAATTGTCAGTCAACTCGGGGCCAAGCTCGTGAGTATGGATCGAGGCCAAGCCTCAGAAGTGACAGCTGATAGTTGTTTCTTATCAGTAGTAGTTGTTCTTTTCAGATCCATCCGATGGTTTGTGTTAAGAATGTTGGAGGTGGTCCCGGTGATGAGGATCCGAGACACCCGCCTCACCTACCTACAGATCCAAAAGGCAAGGCGACGAAGAAACTTGCAACAAAAAAGCGGAAGTATCTAGATGCAGACATAGCTAGAGCAGCCACAGATGCAGCAGCAGCAGAGCATGCAGAGGCAGGAGGTGCTAGGAGTGGAGTCTAGATCGCAGATCAGCTCTCTCCATCTATGAGGGCCGCACTAGAGCAGGTTGAGCACCGTCATGGTGGTCCAGCTGGGACTGTCATGGTTGTAGGACAGCGAGTTGTCTTGGATAAGAGTCAGCCTTAGGAGGGAGAGCAGGCCGAGGAGATAGAGTAGGCACCTTAGCCACAGCTTCACCGCTCTGGTTGTACCCATGCTCTAGTCACACCGAGGGCAGATACATAGCGGAGGGGTTCTCGCCCACCGCTCAGACCACAGGGTCCTCCTCTCGTAACCCACCTAGATTTGAGAGCCACCATGGCCAAGCAGGTTCAACAGCTTAGATTTGTGGATTTTGTGCAGTGGTTTCCACCGAGGCGGGATGAGCGTGCTTCACAGGGTTTCTACACACCTCTATAGGAAGATTTCTATAATGCATATCTTAACAGTAGAGCTGTATTCAGATCTTAGAGGGTGTGTAACATTGAGACCATTGTTGCAGCAGCTGGAGAGCACATTTGCGCCTACCTATCTTATCTACCAGGGCTGACAGATTTACTTGGACGGACAGGCTTATATATTCCATCTTCGGTCCATCAGTTCTATGCTTCTCTCTGGATTGACCCACAGCATAGATTCATACACTTTGCTTTCAGTGGCAAAGATTATAGGCTGACGAGCATTAGGGTCAGAGAGATACTCAGGCTTTAGGAGCAGCCCGTCTAGCTACATGAGATTTGCTATGGACTGACAGCGCCCTCCAGATGTCCTCGTTGCGGTATGGTGCCCCCTATAGATCTAGTCCACCACTGCTTCACAGAGCCATTCGGTAAGGGGTCTAGTAGGACACCTAGTGATCTCACTCCCACTGCTAGAGTGCCTGATGCCATTATGAGGAGGACACTTCTCCAAGGATGGGGTATCGCGAGGGCTTGACTCGCATACAGCTATGGTTACTAAACTATCTAATGCAGTAGACAGTGTTTGATATTTGGGATCTTCTTCTATCAGAGATGGAAGATACTATTGTAGAGGGGTTCAAGGGTCACAGGTAGCTGCCGTATGCTCACTGGATCACATTTCTTATTCATAGGGCAGTTATAGTGAGGCCACCTAAGATGCTAGCTGAGTACAGTGGTGCTACTATAGAGTTTCCTGCATATAACCTGACTCAGATGATCTGCCATAGTACATCGAGTGCACCTAACCAGTCACGTCATCGTCCAGAGGTGCCAGAGACTATAGCCCAGCAGGATGATACTATAAGGGGCATAGTAGCTATAGAGGAGGAGCAGCTTGATGCTCAGCAGGAGGGGATGGTTGAGAGCGACCCCAGCGATAGCTCAGATGAGGACTACCGCGATATCCCTTAGATGCCTCCTCGGCGATATGATCATGAGGCCAGAGCTCTAGTTCAGCTCCATCTACACCGCAGACTGACCCCGCTCTACTCGCCATACTTGAGCGAATGAGGCAGGATCAGGCTCGCCAGGCTCAGGAGACCGCCGCTACTTTTGCATAGTTCTAGGCTCAACAGGATGAGTTTTAGCGGCAGCAGCAGGCCATACAGCAGCAGCAGTAGGCCATGCATCAGCAGCAGCTCCTCATGCAGCAGTAGCTCCTTGGATTTATGCAGCATGTAGTGATAGCTATTGGGGTTCCACCGCCACAGCCTTCACCCTAGCTTGGTCAGCCTGCCACCACTTCTATGACTCTAGCGTTATAGCCTAGTGGGCTTCAGAGTCAGGGACAGCCACCAGCATAGTTTTGCTTTACCTACAGAGCAGGTGTCCTAGTGGTTTGCTTCGCCCATGTTAGCCCCGCTGTTCACACCTCTCTAGACGGGTTTCACACCAGCTCAGACTTCCTTGCTACTAGTGCCAGATACTTCAGTCTCCAGGAGTCTTGGAGTGACTTTCAGTGAGTTGACAGGGTAGCCTACTCCGCCATATTTGCATGTCCCAGGTCCTTCTATAGTTGCACCTATTACCGAGACTACAGAGACGCTCCCTTCCTCAGTGGCATCATCAGAGCCGGTAGCTCCAGTTATACCTGCACAGTCTACAGCAGCTCCAGTTGTCGATCCAACCCAAACCACTTCAGCATCGCTTCTAGCTACAGAGGGTCAGACAGCTCAGAGCTCAGGGTCAGATGATGATGGCACTCAGTTCCAGCTTGCTCCTTGTACTTCAGCGCCCGACTCGTCCGCTGCAGCCCTGCTGACCGACCCTTAGGTTTTGGTGTTTGATGCCAAAGGGGGAGAGGGATCAAGTATGTTAGTCTTAGGGGGAGCTTAGTTTACTTAGACTATCTATTACATTTGGAGTTTTATGTGTGATACACTATTGTGCATTTGTGTGTTTACTTTTATGCATCAAACTATATTTATGTGATAGTGATATCTACGTGATCATGATATATGACATGTGTGCTTTCTACTTTGAATTATTTACATGTCATATCACTTGTGCTATGCTCATTTGCTTTGCTTCCGTGTTTTACTCTGATGCAAATGAGTTTTATTACTTGTACTCATGCTTATTTCATATCCTTTGAGTACATCATGTTGGCTTGGGTCATATAAGCTTGCCTAACTCTTTTGTTCTTATTGTCAAAAGCTTATATGAACCAAGCATGTCAAAAACCTCAACTCTTTCACATACTCGAGGTAGTATTGTCATCAATCACCAAAAAGGGAGAGATTGAAAGCATCTAGGCCCCTAGTTGGGTTTCGGTGATTAATGACAATACGTGATTACTATGACTAACGTGTGTTTTGCAGAGGCAATTAAGTTAGGTCATGGTAATGGAGATCGATTAGGCGATCATGGTGGTCATGCCCCTATGATAGAAATCATTTTGGTTTTCAAAGGATGGACGACAAGGTTAAGGATGGACTAGTTCTAAGTGTCGATTGGAGTTGAAAAGACACTTAGAATAGTTTAGGACTTTGTTTCTCCTTTGGCCATACTATTAAGGGGGGTATGGACGGGTAGCTTGACCTAGGTGAGTCTAGTGGGTTAGGTGTGGTGCACACTTTGCTAAAACTAGCACTAGGTAGCTCCTAAAAAGCCCTTAGATCCATTGGAGCAAACTTCATTCACATACGTTCGAAAGTTGGAAGTGAATGGAGGGTCAAATACTGATCAGACGTTGGCTTCAGTGTGACCGAACACTGGTGCAGAGTCCGGTTAGTTTATTTGATCAAGGTGAAGTCATCTGGAAGTGACTGGACGCTGAGAGGTGAAGTGACCGGACGCTGAGGGCCTGCGTCCGGTCGACTCCAATAAGGTTCCAAAGGGAAAATCTCGACCGGACGCATCTGGTCAGTGCTGACCAGACGCTGGCCAGCGTCCGGTCACACTTTAAACACTAGAGTTTGGGGTGAACTGACCGACGTGTCCGGTCAACATGACTGGAGCGTCCGGTCACCCCGCAGAGGCACATAACAGTTTGTTTTTTAGCCCATGTTATAAATACTTCCTCCATTCATGTGTGGGGGTACTTTTGCTCATTTCAACAACTGAGAAACATTTTTGAGAGTGCCAAGAAGGGCAAGGTCCTAGTGAGGTGATTGAGATTTGAGAATCCCAAAGAGAGCCCTCATTAGTGAGATCAAGAGTAGCAAAGTGTGTATCCACCCTTCTCATTAGGCTTGTCGTGGTCAAGTGAGAGTTCGTGCTTGTTACTCTTGGTGATCGCCATCACCTAGACGGCTTGGTGGTGATTGGGAGATTGGTGATCATCCAGCGGTGCTTGTGGATGACCCAACTCGAGTTGTGAGCGGTTGTGGGTGATTCACCATGACAGAGTCTCGAAGAATCAACCCATAGAGAGCACTTGATCCTTGCATGGATCAAGGGGGAGCTACACCCTTGCGCGGGTGCTCCAATGAGGACTAGTGGGGAGTGGCGACTCTCCGATACCTCAGCAAAACATTGCCTCGTTCCTCCTTCTCTCTTCACTTTGAGCATTTACTTTGAGCATTTACTTTGAGCAATTCAATACTTGTCTTTACATTCATAGAATTGCCATGCTAGAGTAGGATTGGAACTTAGGTTGCAAGACTTTTTGTGTGATTGAACGTTAGAAACACTTTCTAGGCACAAGCGGTTAATTGGGCTAACAATAGGATTTAATTATTGCAAAGAAATTTAGAATTGGCCCAATTCACCCCCCCCCCTCTTGGGCATCTTGATCCTTTCACGTATCAAAGCTTATCCTTGGTCGGCATAATGAACAAAATGCTAGCACCAGCACCATTGATGTTGAGGGCGCCGTTGAAGTGTATCACCCAGTGCCTAGGGCAAGTAGCGGGGATGGGCTCTTGGATCTCGGTCCACTTAGCAACAAAGTCAGCGAGCGCCTGTCACTTGATGGTAGGCCTTCTTCTTAATTCAATGGAGTAAGTGCCGAGCTCAACAACCCACTTGATGATGTGGCCATTGGCCTCTTTATTGTGGAGAATGTCCCCTAGAGGGAACTCGGTGAAAGCTCTAGTTTGGTTTTGGTGAATTGATGAAACCCTAAGTGCTAACCTAGTTTATCAAGTGATCATGAGATAGGTAGCACATTCCAAGTGGTGAAGCAAATGAAGATCATGACATGATGATGGTGATGCCATGGTGATGATCAAGTGCTTGGACTTGAAAAGAAGAAAGAGAAAAACAAAAGGCTCAAGGCAAATGTATAAGTGGTAGGAGCAAATTTATTTTTGGTGATCGATACACTTAGTGAGTGTGATCACATTTAGGATCGATAGTCGTACTATTAAGAGGGGTGAAACTCATATCGAAATGCGGTTATTAAAGTGACACTAGATGCTCTAACTCATTGCATATGCATTTAGGATCTAGTGGAGTGCTAACACCCTTGAAAACATTTGTGAAAATATGCTAACACATGTGCACAAGGTGATACACTTGGTGGTTGGCACATTTGAGCAAGGGTTAGGAACTTCACTGGCGGAGTGTCCGCCCGTAGAGTACGGACAGTCCGACAGTGCCACCGATGCTCTATATAGAAAAGACAGAGGTCATTGTAAGTGACCGAATGCTAGTCTCGGTTGGACCGGTGCGTCCGGTTAGTGGCAGCAGTGAGCATGCGGTTTCGGTCTCATGACCGGACACTGGCATGAGAAATGATCAGACGCTCAGGGCTTGAGTTCGGTCAGTATGACGTATGATGACATATGCAGCGCACAGGGGAGACATTGACTGATCGGACGTGCGTCCGGTCGGGCATGACCGGACACGTCCGGTCGTGATTTTTTGCTTCTGGTACCTTACTAGAAACAATCGGACGTTGGTGTTGGTGCATCCAGTCACTTTGAGCAGCGTGTCCGGTCACTACTTAAATGTACAGATGACTGTTGAGATCGGGCAATCAGTGTTTGAAGCCAATGACATGTGGCAAGCATTGGGTGACCGGACGCTGGGGTCCTACGTCCGATCGATCTGACCGGAGCATCTGGTCACCCCGAGTTGTGCCCAGTGAAGGGGTACAATGGCTCTATTTCATGGGGGATTCTATTTAAGCCCCATGGCTGGCTCTAGCTCACTCTCTTGGCCATTTACATTGACATAGCAACCATGTGAGCTTAGCCAAAACCCTCCCACTCATCTCTGTCATAGATTCAACATCTTTGTGAGATTGGGAGTGAATCTAAGTGCATTGCTTAAGTGTTTGCATCTAGAGGCACTTGGTGTTCATGTTTCACTATGGGATTCGCTTGTTACTCTTGGTGGTTGCCGCCACCTAGATGGCTTGGAGCAGCGAGGATCGTCGAGCGGAGGTTGGTGATTGTTTTCAGCTCCGATCGTGGTGATTGTGAGGGGTTCTTGACCTTTCCCCAGCGGAGCGCCAAAAGGTACTCTAGTGAATTGCTCGTGGCTTATGTGATCCTCATCTTATGTTGGTTGTGTGGCACCTTATTGAGGGTTTGGCGTGTGATGCCAATTAGCGCATGAACCTCCAAGTGAGTGAATCGCCACAACGAGGACTAGCTTGCTGGCAAGCAAGTGAACCTCGGTAAAAAATCATTGTGTCATCATTTGATTCTGAGGTGATTGGTCTTCATTGGTATTCATTCTTGTGATTGATTGGCTCCTTCCTCGACATGGCGGTATAACCATCTTGCTCACTCTCTTTACATTACCACAAACTAGTTGTCAAGCTCTTTAGTGTAGCTAGTCATGAGAGCTTGTTAGTTTGGTTAGTCTGACTCTTTAGTTAGCTTTTGAGAGCGCACTAACTTAGTATAGTGACATAGCTATTGTGTGGATAGAAACTATATAAACTAGAATTGTGGTAGATGGCTTGCAATTTTAGTAGGCTAGCGCAACACTTGCTTCACCTCATAATTGTCTAACCGGTTTGCTAAGTGTTGTTGTAGAAATTTTTAATATGCTATTCACCCCCCCTCTAGCCATTAGGACCTTTCACCCGGTAACCATGGTGATCTTGTAGTACTCAAAGTAATTGCGGAGCTTGCACGACGTGATCAGAATGGCGTATAGCAACTTTTGAACCTGAGGATAACGAGTTTTGGGCTCATTAAGGACCTCGCTGATGAAGTAGACCGGACGTTGCACCTTATAGGCGTGCTCGGCCTCCTCGCATTCGATGACGATAGCTGTGCTAACAACGTGAGAAGTGGCGGTGATGTAGATCAGAAGAGTTTCATCTGGCCGAGGCACCGTCATGGTCGGAGGCTTTGTTAGAAACAACTTGAGCTGCTCAAAAGCTATGTCTGCCTCCTCCAACCAGGAGAAGCGCTCAGTGGCCTTGAGGAGTTTGAAGAAAGGTAGTCCCTTTTCACTGAGGTGCGATATGAAGCGACTGAGAGCAGCCATGCAACCTGTAAGCTTCTGTATATCCTTTATGGACGTTGGCCGTTTCATGTTGGCGATGGCGGAGACCTTGTCGGGGTTGGGTTTGATGCCACGGGCGCTGACGATGTAGCCTAGCAGTATGCCACATGGAACTCCAAAGATGCACTTTGAAGGGTTCAACTTCCATATGTACCTTTTCAGGTTGGTGAACATTTCTTCGAGGTCAATGATGAGATTATCGGCAGTCTTGGACTTGATGACCACATCATAGATGTAAGCTTCGATGTTGCGGCCTATCTGTTGATCGAGGCACATCTGGATGGGCCTTTGGTATGTCGCCCTAGTGTTCTTGAGTCCAAAGGACATGGTGGTATAGCAGTACGCACCAAAAGGCTGATGAATGACGTCTTGATCTAGTCATCTTCCTTGAGGGATATCTGGTGATAGCCGGAGTAACAGTCGAGGAAGAAGAGCAGTTCATAGCCGGCGATGGAGTCTACAACCTCGTCTATCCGAGGCAGACCGAAGGGGTCCTTAGGGCAATGTTTGTTAAGATCAGTGTAATCAACACACATGCTCCATTCTTTATTCTTTTTTTGAACGAGAACAAGGTTTGCTAACCACTCAGGATGATACACTTCTTTTATAAATCCAGTAGCTAGGAGCCATTTTATTTCTACCCAAATAGCCTCCTCCTTATCTAGCGCGAATCATCAGAGTTTCTGCTTGATCGGTTTGGTGGTCGGCGAGACATTCAAGGAGTGCTCAATCTTCTCTTGTGGTACCCCCGGCATGTCTGCAGGTTTCACAGCAAACACATCGGTGTTGGCACGTAGAAAGGAGATGAGCATGCTTTCCTATTTGGGGTCGATGTGAGCCCTAATCTTCATGGTCTTGGAGGGGTCGTCGAGGTCAAGGCCGACCTCCTTGGTTTCTTTGGACTTGGTAGAGGCACGTGGAGGCTCCAGCACTAGGATCTCCAGGTCATCGGCGGGCACTGTCTTGGCGTCGGTGACCACGTTGGCCTTCTAGATGGAGAGGTCGGTGGCTTCGGCGAGAGCGAGACTCTCTGTCTCGCAGGCATAGGCGATGGAGAGGTTGGCCTATGGGTTCAGGACTCCTGCAGGCGAAGGCATCTTCAACACCAGATAGGTGTAGTGTGGTACAGCCATGAACTTGGCCAGAGCTGGCCGACCAAGTATGGCGTGGTAGGCGGTATTGAAGTCGGCGACATAGAAGTTGATGTGCTCGATGCGGTAGTTGCTTGCCATGCTGAACTATACTAGTAGGGTGATCTCTCCAAGCAGTTTGGATGCCCTACCAGGTACCACACCCTAGAAGGAGGAGTCGGAGGGTGTGAGATCTCCTATCTTGAGCCCTAGCTCCTTTAGGGCTCCGGCGAAGAGGAGGTTCAGAGCATAACCACCGTCGACGAGCACTTTTCTAAAAAGAACTTTCTAGACGGTTGCGTCGAGGACGAGAGGGAAATGCCCTATGTAAGGAATATTCGCCCACTGATCAGCCCTACTGAAGGTGATGGGGACCTCAAACCAGGAACGATAGCTGGGGTTAGCGACGGCATCTTCCGCATTGACGGTGAGCATCCAGCGGGCAGTGAGCTTCCTTTCTCTTCTGCTTTTGGTGGAGGCGAGGCCCCCAAAGATGGGGGCGACCACCTTGTCATGATCCTAGAAGGCATTGTTGTTGCCCCCAGGTAGTCGGCGGCCTCTGGCTCCATCGTTGTTGTCGTCCTACTTTTTGGCCTAGAACTCCTTAGCCAAGCCGAGGCAGTCCTTCATCTTATGCTTGACATTCTTGTGGAGAGGGCATGGGCCGTTGAGGATCTTCTTGTATTGCTCATCATAGTTGTGCTTGGCGTGAGGTTCATCAACAGTGGTGACATTGTGGTCTGGTCAGCGGCGGCGATATTGACTAGACTTGGATCCTTCTGGCCGATCACGGCCGCTGTCCCGATGGTGACTGCGGTCATCATAGCGGTGGTCATTATGGTGCCGGTCATCAAGGCGATTGTCGCTGTGGCGAGTTGGGCAATGAGTGCCCGCATCCTCATTGAAGTGCACCTTGGCTTCCTCGGTGTCGATGTACTTGTTGGTAGTCGTAATCATCTCACCAGTCCCCATTGGCAGCTTACGATTGAACTTAGAGCAGAGGTCATGGTGATGGAGTCCTCGAACGAAGGCGGTAATGACCTTAGCTTCCATGATGTTAGGAATAGAATTCCTCATCTTAGAAAAGCATCTGATGTAGCTACGGAGGAGCTCAGATGACTTCTGATAGATGTGGTTCAGATCATGCTTGGTGCTCGGCCAAGTACACATAGTCATGTAGTTGTCGATGAAGACCTTTTTTAGCTCTTCCTAGGATCCGATGGAGTCTAGGGCAAGGCTTGTGAACCAGTTCATCATGGTTGGTGTGAGCATGATGGGAGGATAGTTTGCCATGACACTAGTATCTCCTCTGGTGGCATGAACAGCAGTGGCATAAGCCTATAGCCAATGTGTGGGGTTCATCTGTCCCTCGTGGGGCTTGACCCTAGTGATTTTGAAACCACAGGGCCACTGGAGTGTTTGGAGTGCCCTCAAGAATGCTGGGGGCCCTTTAGGATTGTCGGTGTCATGATCTGCAGTGTTGCCGACGTTGAGCAGCTTAAGAGCTGAGTCTAGGTTACCGAACTCTTGCTCGTACTCTTGATGGTGGCATACTTCTTCTTCATGATGACCGAAATAGAGCTTGTCAATATGTTGTCGTGCATCTCGGAGATTGTTGAGGTGCGCTCGGACGTCCTGGTTGACCACCTGGTTGTGTTGGCAAGGGTGTTCTATGTGGTTGCCCCTAGCTTCCCCCTGGAGGGGTTGTCTATCATCGTGGTGCTGGTCGGTGAAATGACTTGGGTGGCGATTGGATCTTGGCGCGGCTGATCGACGAATTGAGCTTGTGGAGTATGAAGGCCTCTGGTCCTGGCGGATCTCGTTGACCTGGTAGTGCACCACTTTAAGTATGGTGGTGACCTTTGCGACCTCCGGTGTCTATAGGAGCCTGGCGAGCTCATTGGCGGCCACAGCCAGGTTGGCGCTTGGGGTCTTGTAGACGTCGTGGCCGTCAACATAGACAAATTCATTGTCGAGGTTGCGGTGGAGTTGGTGTGGCCTTCCTTGCGAATCAAGCTGAGCCTCGACCATCGCAAGGGTGGCCTCATTTGCTTAGTGCTATGCACGGTTGATGTTCCTATTGACGTAGGCGATGCGGTCCTCCTCAGTTTCCTCTTCCCACGGGGGGTTGTCGACGCTGATGTTAAAGATTGCGCCTCCACAGAAGGGAGGAAGAGGAGGTTGTTTGGCGGAGGTTTTGGCGACAGTCTCCATAGAGCCCTAGGACTTAGAGTCTGGATTCTCCTCCAGGATGGTTTGGAGGGATGCTCCAGGGCGTCGGCCGACGTGTAGCATGTTGATAACCGGTGGAGGCTGGTCGGTGATCTGGTTGGCGGGAGGTTGGACATCTCTGACCTGGTCGGTGAACTTGCCCCTTAGGGCATCTTTGTAGGTGGCGGCAAAGTTGGTGAACCCGAAGGATAGGGCCGTAACCCCTAGAGTTTCCTAAGCATCCTCCATTAGATCTGGATTGGAGGGTGATCGGCGCTGAACTAGAGTGGTTAGAGCCGATTCTATGATGGAGAGGCAATCGGTGAGCTTTTGGCCGACCTGATCGATGGATGCAATTAGATTGTCATTATTGATTTGCCTCCTCTGGTAGCAGGGGAGCGGGCGGTGAGTTGTCGGCTAAGACAACCTCGGAAGCGGTTCTACGTTTGGATCTATAGTCATAGGTGTTGGGGTGATCGGCGCAGTATTGATCTGCATCAGCTCGATGAGCTCTTCGACTCCATCAGCGTTGATGATCCATGACATCGATCCGACCATGAAGATCTGGCCAGGCTGTGGGTGGGACGAAGAGCCTATAGAACGTACCATCTTGTTCGATATAGAAACAACATGTACACCCCTACTTGGTGCGCCAACTGTCGACAGAATATCGTCGGTAGTCCTCTGAGGGGTATTCTACGAAGGTAGATTGATCGGTAGAGATACGTGTAATCGAGAACAAGAAGGCAATAGAGACACATGAGTTAGACAGGTTTAGGCCATCAGTATGACGTAATACCCTACTCTTGTGGTCTGTTGAATTGTATTGGCTATCATATGATATTGCGTGAGTTTGGAGTGGATCCCTGTCCGCCTTATGTAGTCCGAGGGCAGGGTTACAAGTCAGTTAGATCTAGGAGATAATCGGAAAGTAATAATAGATTACAGGAATCATGGGATCATACGTATCCTAATAGATCTCGTAGTATCTTTAGGATATCTTCCCGGTGTCTTGCGGGAGGTGCTGAGTAGCATCGTGAACCGCAAGGCTTCATCTTTTGGGTTGGGCCGCCCCTGGGGGCACTGCCCATGTGGTCTATCGTGGGTATCTAGGGTCATGCCCCCCACAACGTTGAACAGTGGGTAAATGAGCTAAATGACTGTTTAGGCGAACAGTCGGTGGTTGCAACAGCAATTATTTATAATGCAGCTGAACAGTCCCTATATCTCTATCAGTTGTTATTATTGTTGTACGGTGAGCTAGTGATTCAAATTATATTTGGACTTAGACTCAAGAGAGGTGCTATTATGACTTCTAAATCTATTATGGTTTGAGTGTAGAATCCTCCTAGAAATACTCCTACTTGTATGTGTATGAAGGCCTTGTAGGGGACTCAAATCCTACTTGCTTGTAAGGAGCAATAATTAGGAGTGGTCAATGGGATTAGGCTAGACAGTTCTATGGCATTATATTCTTATATAAGGCAAGAGTTAGTGGGTCCTTGTGGGGGGTATGACCCCGGATACCCATGGCAGTCCACATGGGTTGCGCCCTCAGGGGTGGCCCAGCCCACAAGACAAAGCCTTGCGGGGCACGACTCTGGTCGGTGCCTTCCGCAAGGCATCTAGAAGATATCCAGAAGATACTACGAGATCTATTAGGATATGTATGATCCTAAGATTCCTGTAATCAGTTATTACTTTCTGGTTATCTCTCAGATCTAACCGACTTGTAACCCTGCTCCCTAGACTATATAAGGCGGATAGGGACCCCCTCCAAACTCACGCAATATCATACTATAGCTAATGCAAACCAATAGACCACAAGAGTAGGGTATTATGTCATACTGACGGCCTAAACCTGTCTAACTCATGTGTCTCTATTGCCTTCTTGTTCTTGATCTCAAGCTCCTCTGCCGATCAATCTACCTTCGTGGGATACCCCTCGGAGGACTGCCGATGATATTCTATCGACAGTTGGCACACCAGGTAGGGGACTGTGTGTTGTTTCCTTGTCGAACAAGATGGTTTTTTCCATAGGCTCTTCGTCCCTCCCATAGCCTGGCCGGATCTTCATAGTCGGATCGATCTCCTAGATCATCAACGCTGATGGAGTCAAAGAGCTCCTCGAGCCGGCACAGATCGTTTCTACGCCGATCATCCCTGCACCTACGACTATAGATCTGATCTTGGAACCACCTTCGAGGTCGCCTTCATCAGCAACTCACTGCCCGCTTCCTCGCTACCAGAGGAGGCAAATCAACAATGACGATCTGATCGAGTCCATCGATTGGGTCGATCTGAAGCTTGCCGATTGCCTCTTCATCGCCGAATCGATTCTAGACACTCTGGTTCAGTGCCGACCACCCTCCGATCCAAATCTATCAGAGGCTGCTTGGAAAACTCTAGGAGTTGTGGCTCTGCCCTTCGGGCTCACCAACGTCGCCGCTACTTACCAAGATGTCGTAAGGGAAAATTCGCCGACCAGGTGGGAGACGCCCATCCACTCACCAACTAGCTTGTCATCCTGCCTCCGCTAGCCATCAACATGCTACACATAGGCTGGTGTGGTGCCCCGGAGCGTCCCTCCAGACCATCCCGGAGAAAAATCTAGGCTCTGAGTCTCAGGGCTCTACGGAGACCCTCGCCAAAACCTTCATCGAGCAACTCCTTCTTCCACCCTTTTGGGGTGGCGCGATCTTCAATGTCAACATCGACAGCCCTCCTTCGAATGGAAAACCGAGGAGGAATGTGTCGCTTGTGAGAACCAAAACATCAACCGCGCATAGCGCCGAGAAAACGAGGTAGCCATTGCGAGGGCCAAGGCTGCTCGAAATAATCAGCTCGACTCACAAGGAAGGCCACTCCTGCTCCACCACGACCATGACAAAGAGTTTCTCCGCATTGATGGCCACGACATCTTCAAGACTCCAAGCACCAATCTGGCAGTGGCCGCCAATGAGCTTGCCCGCCTCTCACAGACACCCGAGCTCACCAAGGTCACCGCCATGCTTAAAGCGGCACACTGTCAGGTCAATGAAATCCATGAGGATCAGAGACATTTGTGCTCTACGAGCATGATTCATCGATCAGCTACGTCGAGATCCAATCACCGCCCCAGTCAAAGCCATTTCACCGACCAGTCACCGCCTCTCTAGGGGGAAGCCGGGGGCGACCGCACCAAACACCATCGCCAGCACGACCAGGAGGCCAAACAGGACGCTTGAGTGCACCTCAGCAACCTCTGAGATGCACGATGGCGTATCGAGCAACGCCGCTTCGGTCACCATGAAGACGAAGTACGCCGCCGCTAGGAGTACAAGCAGGAGTATGGAAACCTAGACTCAGCTCTCGAGTCGATCGATGCCGGTAACGCTGTGGCCAACGCCGACCACAACCCCGAAGGGCCCCCAGCGTTTACGAGGGCACTCCGAATACTTCAGTGGCCCCATGGTTTCAAAATCACTAGGGTCGAGCCCTACGAGGGAAGGATGAATCTAATACAGTGGCTATAGGCTTATGCCACCGCTGTCCACGCCACTAGAGGAGACACTAGTGTCATGGCGAACTATCTCCCCGTCATGCTCACGCCACCTACCATGAGCTGGTTTACTAGCCTTGCCCCAGACTCCATCAGATCTTGGAAAGAGCTAAAAAAGTCTTCATCGACAATTATATGGCTACGTGTACTCGGCTGAGAACCAAGCATGATCTCAACCGCATCAACTAGAAGCCATCCGAGCTCCTCCATAGCTACATTCGATGCTTTTTTGAGATGAGGAATTCTATTCCCAACATCATGAAAGCTGAGGTCATCACCACCTTCATCCAAGGACTCCACCATCGCAAGCTTCGCTCCAAGTTCAATCGCAAGCCGCCCACAGGCATTGGCGAGATGATCACTACTGCCAACCAGTATGCCGACACCGAGGAAGCTGAGGTGCGCTTCAATGAGGATGCAGGCACTCATCGCCCACCTCACTGCTACAATGACCGCCCTGATGACTGACACCACAATGACCACCGCTTTGATGATCGTAGTTACCATCGTGACAGCGGCCGTGATCGAACAGAAGGACCCAAGTTTGGCCAAAATCGCCGTCGTCAGCCAGACCACATCGTCGCTGCTGTTAGTCAACCTCATGCCAAGTGCAACTACAATGAGTAGTACCAAGAGATCCTCGATGGCCCATGCCCTCTTCACAAGAATGCCAAACATAAGATGAAGAATGGCCTTGGCTTGGCTAAGGAGTTTCAGGACAAAAAGCTGGAAGACGACGCCAATGACAGAGCCAAAGGCTGCCAACCACCTGGGGACAACAACAATGCCTTCCAGGACCACGGCAAGGTGGTCGCCACCATCTTCGGGGGCCTCACCTCCACCGAAAGCAGAAGAGAATGGAAGCTCGCCGCACGGCGGGTGCTCTCCGTCACTACGGAAGACGCCACCGCCAACCCCAGTTATCGCCTATAGTTTGAGGTCCCTATCACCTTTAGCATGGCCAACCAGTGGGCGGACATCCCCTACATAGGGCGTTTCCCCCTCGTCCTCGACGCAACCGTCCAGAAGGTGCTTTTCAGAAAGGTACTCATTGACGGTGGGAGCGCTCTGAATCTCCTCTTCGCCGGAGCCCTAAAGGAGCTGGGCCTCAGGTTATCAGATCTCACACCCTCCGAATCCTCCTTTTGGGGTGTGGTACCTAGCAGGGCCTCCAAATCGCTTGGAGAAATCACCCTACCAGTATAGTATGACACGGCAAGCAACTACCACGTTGAACACATCAACTTCTACGTCGCCGACTTCAACACCGCCTACCACACCATACTTGGTCGGCCAGCTCTGGCCAAGTTCATGGTTGTACCGCACTACGTGTATCTGGTGCTAAAGATGCCTTTGCCTATAGGAGTTCTAGCCCTACGGGCGAACCTCTCCATCGCCTATGGTTGCGAGACAGAGAATCTCGCTCTCACTGAAGCCACCGACCTCTCCATCCAGATGGCCAGCTTGACCACTGAAGCCAAGACGTTGCCCGCCGACGACATGGAGATCCCAGAGCTGGAGCCTCCCCATGTCTCCACCAAGTCTAAGAATATAAAAGAGGTCAGCCTCAGCCTCGACAACCCCTCCAAGACCATGAAGATTGGGGCTCACCTTGACCCGAAATAGGAAAGCACGCTCGTCTCCTTCCTACATGCCAACACCGATGTGTTTGCTTGGAAACCTGCAGACATGCCGAGGGTACCACGGGAGAAGATCGAGCACTCCTTGAATGTCTCGACGACCGCCAAACTAATCAAGCAGAAACTTCGTTGATTCGCGCCAGACAAGAAGGAAGCTATTAGGGTAGAAATAAAATGTCTCTTAGCTATCGGATTTGTAAAAGAAGTGTATCATCCTGAGTGGTTAGCAAACCCTGTTCTTGTTTGACAAATGAATAAAGAATGGAGAATGTGCGTTGATTACACTAATCTTAACAAACACTGCCCTAAGGACCCCTTTGGTTTGCCTCGGATAGACGAGGTTGTAGACTCCACCGCTGGCTGTGAACTGCTCTCTTCCTTGACTGTTACTCTGGCTATCACCACATCTCCCTCAAGGAAGAAGACTAGATTAAGACGTCATTCATCACACCCTTCGGTGCATACTGCTACAGCACCATGTCCTTTGGACTCAAAAACACTGGGGCAACCTATCAAAGGGCCATCCAGACGTGCCTCGATCAACAGATCGGCCGCAACATCGAAGCTTACATCGATGATGTGGTCATCAAGTCCAGGACCGCCGACAATCTTATTGCTGACCTCAAAGAAACGTTCACCAACCTAAAAAAGTACCATGGAAGTTGAACCCTTCAAAGTGCATCTTTGGAGTTCCATCCGGTATACTGCTAGGCTACATCATTAGTGCTTGTGGCATCGAACCCAATCCTGACAAGGTCTCTGCCATCACCAACATGAAACGGCCAACATGCGTCAAGGATATACAAAAGCTTATAGGCTGCATGGCTGCCTTAAGCCGCTTCATATTGTGCCTCGGCAAAAAAGGGCTACCTTTCTTCAAACTCCTCAAGGCCTCTGAGTGGTTTTCCTGGTCGAAAGAGGTAGACACAGCTTTTGAGTAGCTTAAGTTGTTCCTAACAAAGCCTCCAATCATGACGGTGCCACGGCCAGACGAAACTCTCCTGATCTATATTGTAGCTACTTCTCGCGTCGTCAGCACAGCAATTGTGGTCAAACATGAGGAGGCTAGGCACGCCTATAAGGTGCAACGTTTAGTATATTTCATCAGTGAGGTTCTTAACGAGCCCAAGACTCGTTATCCTTAGGTCCAAAAGCTGTTGTACGCCGTCCTGATCACGTTGCGTAAGCTCCATCACTACTTCGAGTATTACAAGATCGCCGTGGTCACCGAGTTCCCTCTAGGGGACATCCTCCATAACAAAGAGGCCAACGGCCATATCATCAAGTGGGCTATCGAGCTCGGCACTTACTCCATTGAATTTAGAAGTAGGCCTACGATCAAGTCTCGGGCGCTTGCTGATTTCGTCGCCGAGTGGACCGAGATCCAAGAGCCCATCGCTGCCACCAACCCCGAGCACTAGGTGATGTACTTCGACGGTGCCCTTAACATCAATGGTGCTAGTGCGAGCATTTTGTTCATTACACCGACCAAGGATAAGCTCCGATACATTCTTTGGATACACTTTTTGGCCTCCAACAACGCCGCCGAATATGAAGCATGTCTCCACGGACTCCGTATAGCCGTTGAGCTCAGCGTCAAATGCCTCATGGTATATGGGGACTCTGCGCTAGTCATCAACTAGCTTAACAAAGACTGGTCTTGCTCCAGCGAGAAGATGGTTGCATATTGCGCCGAAATCAGGAAGCTTGAAGGAAAATTCTACGGCATCGAGTACCACCATGTGGTACGCGACCAAAATCAGCTCGCCGACCATTTATCCAAGTTGGGCTCTTCTCGCATCGCGATTCCATCGGGGGTCTTCGTTCAAGATCTCCTAGCGCCATCCATTAAAGAAGATAAGGAAGTTTAGAAAGTTCTCCCCACCGAGCAGCTAGTACTGGCGGTACCTTCACCGGCCGCTGATTGGAGGGAACAATTCATCAAGTACCATACCAGCGCCGAAGTACCCGTCGATAAGACTAAAACTGAATGCCTAATCCATCGAAGCAAACATTACATGCTAGTGGACGGCAACTTGATGAGGAAAAGTGCCAAGGAAGGGATTCTGCAAAAATGCATCATTCGAGAAGACGGAGTGAAGTTACTTCTCGAAATTCACTCTGGTTCCTGCGGCAACCACGTGGCTTTGAGAACACTAGTCGGCAAAGCTTTCCAAGCTAGTTTTTACTAGCCCATGGCCATCTCTGATGCAGAAGACCTCATCCAACATTGTGAAGGATGCCAATTTTTCGCCAAGCAAATACACGTGCCGGCACAAGAACTGCAGACCAATCCATCTTCCTAGCCCTTTGCATGCTAGGGACTGGATATGATTGGCCCTTTTAAGCCAGTGCCAGGTGGCTTTTGGTACGTATACATTGCCATTGATAAGTTCTCCAAGTGGATTGAGTATAAACCGCTCGTCTTGGCTACTGCAAAGAAAGCAGTCGAGCTCTTCGAAGACATCATCCACAGATTTAGTCTCCCAAATAGCATCATCACCGACCTCAAAACTACATTTACTAGCCATCACTTTTGGGATTTCTGTGAAGACCATTGCATCTCCATCAAATACGTCTCTGTTGCTTATCCTAAAGCCAACGGCCAGGTCGAACAGGCGAATGGCATGATCCTTGATGCCCTCAAAAAGAGGCTATATCAGAAAGAAGAAAAGCACCCGGGTAGATGGCTCAAGAAGCTACCAGCTGTAGTTCGGGGACTGCGTACTCAAGCTAGTCGAAGCACCGGTGTGTCTCCATACTTCTTGGTCTATAGCTCAGAAGCCATACTACCAGCGGATATTGCCTTCCGAGGACCTAGGGTGGAAAATTATGATGAAGAGTAGGCCGCAGCTGTTTGGACAGAGGGCGTCGATAGGGCCGAGGAAGAACGCCTAATCACCTGTGTTCGCACAGCCAAATATCTAGAAGGCTTGCGGAGGTACTACAACCACAACGTCAAAGGTCATTCATTTGTTGTCGGCGACCTTGTTCTCCACAGAAAACAAAAAACCGAAGGGATGCACAAGCTCTCCTCCCCTTAGGAAGGGCCTTACATCATCAAAGAGGTCACTCGACTAGGATCTTATCACCTATGTGACTTAGACAGAATCAATGTTCCCAACTCATGGCACGCCGAGCACCTTATACGTTTCTATCCTTGAAACGCTCTAGATATGTACTCTCCACATTATGTTGAATAAAGTTTTGGTCTCCATAACTTGTCTCTACTTTTTCTCCATTGTGGTTTAACCCCCACTTATGGTTGCCGAGCTCTATGCTACTCCATAGCGAACTCCAATTCGAAATCACCATAACTGCGCTGACCATGTTTCTCCAAATCTCCAACGTTATCGCCGAACACATTTTCGCCAAAATCGCCGAACAATTTCTCCAAATCGCCGAACACGTCTTCTCCAAAAATCGCCGAATAAGTTTTCTCCAAATCGCCAAACGGTTTTCTCCAAATCGCCGAACATGTTTTTGCCAAAATCGCCGAACGATTTCTCCAAATCGCCGAACATGTCTTCTCCAAAAATTGCCGAATAAGTTTTCTCCAAATCGCCAAACGGTTTTTCTCCAAATCGCCGAACACTTTGCTCCAAATCTCTAAGATATTTCGCCGATCAACGAGCAGCATACTTTCTTTTCTGTTCTCTTCAGAGAAGACCTAGTCCCCGATCTCTCCCTACACATGCCACAAGCTCCATGCTCTGCATTATGGGTGGTTGGCTATGGTTCCTTGGTCATGCCTGTTCCTCCTACACGTCCACGAGCTCCGCGCTCGACGTTATGGACTATGGGCTAGCCAAGGTGTAGCACCCGGTTTTAAGAACAAAACCAGATACACACTATATGTGAGCCCAGGAAGTCAAATCTCACATATAGCCACAAATAAGGATAATATCAAGAGACAATACTTATTACATAACGTATTAGTAAAAAGGAAAATAACCTCAGAGTAAAGACAGCAGGAAAGTTGACTCCGATCTTCTGGCGAAGACTCCAAATCCACAGGGACGACTGACTGGTTGACCACAAGCCTAACTCCTCCAAACCAGCAATCTGGTACCCATCCGGGATTTTTATCCAATGTATAGAAAAGTAAAGCAAGCTGTAAGTACATGTCGTACTTAACAATTATATCATGGGGTTCATGAGGCTCAAAAGGGCTGACACTGGTTTAACTGCGATTAGCTTTAATAGGTCATCTTTTTAAGCAATTGAGTAGCAAAGAATTTATCATTCCCATAAACACATGATCAGGTAAACATGATTAACGTATAGCATAAACAATCAATTATTAGCATCATCATTATCCATTAGTAATCATCTCTATTCCATAAGGGTCCAAGGCCGCTCGTGTCCGTGAGCACGGCTGTTATAACAGTTTTATACTCTGCAGAGTTTGTACACGTTCACTGTGAGTTGTGATTTACCCTTTCGCCCGAGGTAGCTATTCTCTTGACCCACTTCCAAGGAAGGTCGGCAGGGTTCACTATAAAGCCTTTCAAAGAATTCGTCTAACATGTTAGGGCCGCCAGGCGTATGTGGCCCATCTCTAGGAGTGGCAAGCGTGGGCATCGCAGCACGGTACACACTTCCTAGCAGCAAAGGAAACATACCCCTGCGCCTCAAAGGTAACCACTAACAAGCTAGAAAAGATCCTCATACTGAGCTAAAGCCAGAGCCATATGGCCCTCACAGCTGTACTGTAAGTCCCGGATGATCGCTTACAGATAAGTCCTTAGGGAGAGGAATCTGAAGCATATAAACACTTCAGCCCCCTGGTTCCATGTTACTAAAAAGTCATGTTTTAATGTTTATTGCATATATCATTAGTCAAGTTACAAGATCATGGTTTTGATTAAGCACTAGCAAAAACTATCCCAATGCAATTATCCCAAAGGTTATCAAGGTAACAAGATATCAAATATCTAGGATATCCTTAATGGCAACAAGGGAGACACATGCAATATGAATTAGTGATTAAATGTGAATAGGTAACAAGGATAGTCCCATGCTATACTTGCCTTACACACCGATCCTTCGGTAAGCTTTATTCTTTGATGTCTTTCTTCTTCTTCTGGATCATCACGTATATCTCACCGACTGGACAATCGTAGAACACCACACAAATATCCATACACATACATGCATAGCATACAATTGCATCTATATCAGAACAGTACACCAATCATAGAAAAATAAGTAAAGGAGATTGATATACGATTCTACGCATCACTACGAACACACAGTCGCGAGAGGCACTGCTAATCGAAGCTACAGTTGAAAAGTTACAACTACCGAGAGATTTGCCTTATACGTGGAAAAATAAACTATAGGCTTCATTTATGTTAACTTTATGAATTCATATACAAAAGATATTTTATAAACAATGTGGATTGATATTAAGTCAATTTTAGATTTAATATTATAAAACAAAAGTAATACAACTCATATTTTATGTATAAAACCTCAGTTGCATAATCATTTAATCAAGATATGATTTAAACTATGTATTTTATGAAATAGTAATATAGTAAACACTATTACTAACGTGTAAATCTCGTCACTTACGGAATCTAATGCAACTTGAACGGACTATTTCGGAGTTAGAATAAATAAGTTACGATTTAACAAGTTTTACTTTAATTAAATAATAGATTAAATCTACTCATGAATTTCAAGTGTTGAAAACATGCCTAACAGTTGTATAAACATGTAGAAAACGTAAATACGGTCCTAACGCAATTCGAACGGATCAAATCGGACTTAAAACGCAAAAGTTACGCATGAAATAAGATTCAGTGGCATTCCTGTAAATATTTGAACTCATTTTTGAATTAAAACAATTAAAATTCTGAATTTAAATGTATTTTGGACTGGGCATACTATTTCTGGAAAACACAGGGTCCTAAACGAATAAAAACAGGGCCTAAAAGAAATTATTTTGAACTGATTGGATTGCGGGTTGATTACTGGAAAACGCGGGGGCTTTTCTGCAAAACAGTCTGTGGCTTTGACTGCGGGTTGACTGCGACGCTGACTGGGCGACACACGGCAGGACGTGATTGGTGCGGTGCACCACGCGGGTGTGGGCCAGCACTGACGCATCACCGTGGACCGGGTCCGTGGGTCCACTGGTGGACCAATTACATAACCCCGAAGGGGTACGCGATCTCGGCCATCCACTGAAGATCTAACAGCATAGGTGCGTGCGGGTGTCTCTCCGGTGGCTGCGCAGTCATGCCGGCGAGCCTGCCATGGCCAGCGGCGATTCAACTCAGCGGCGGACGTCGGAGGGGGCGTTCCAGACCTCCTTGATCGAAACAACCTGCATGAGGATGATCTACACGAGCGCGCGAACACGAAGGAGGCAAAGCCGAGACGGGGTACTCGCTGGAGCGTCGGGTCCGCGGCGGCGCCATGGCCGGCGGGTCTGGAGCTCATGGATAAGGTGTTCTAGCGCTCCAAACGCGACGTGAAGGGGTCTAGAAGGTACAGGTGCTCACCGTGATTCGATTGGAACGGAGCACGGCGTCCGGGGAGGCTCCGAAGCGGGTCGTCGACAGCGGCCACGATCTAGAGAGAGAAGTGACGCGCGGTTGAGGTTGAATCCGAGGAAATCAAGACCAAAACCGCGAAGTGGAGGTACCTACGGCTTCGGTGGGTCGCGGTGGAACTCCTGGACATGTTGGCGACGTCGATTTGCGCTCGGGAGGAGGAGTTCACCGGCGGCAGTGCGAGCTCGAGCGGCGGTCGGAGAAAAGGGGGAGGGAGGGCGTCCAGGCTCGGGTTTTTATAGGCGGGCGGCTGCGGCGTACAAGGAAGGGAGCGGGGCGCGCGGATTGGTTACCTTCCTTGCAGGTGCGGAGGACCGGCGGCTTCCATTCGGGCATGCGCCATTACCGGGACGGAGGAAGGAAAGCACGCGAAGGAGAAAGGAAGGGAAGGTGGGGCACTGACGTGCGGGCCTCGTGTCACAGCAAGAGGAAGGGAGAGCCAGTGGCCGTGCGGGTGCGACGCTGAAGAGTGGGGCCAGGTCACAGCGAGAGGGAGCGGGCGCAGGCGCTGTGGTGCGACGCTGTGGGCACGGGTGAAGGCCGAAGCAGGCGCGCTGAACGGGCCGGTGCGGGAGAAGGTGGGAAGAAAGGGGAGGAGGAGGCGCTGGCTAGGCCGGCGAGCAGTGGGCCGGGCGCTGAAGGCCGAGCGCATGCGGGCCGCGGTGGAGCTGGGCTGCGCGGGATGGGCCAGGCAAGCTGCGGGCCACGAAGGGAAGCAGAGCAGGCCGGAAGGAGGGAAAGGGAGGGGATGCTGGGCCGGCCGTTTCCTTGGCTGGGCTGAAATGGAAAGAAGGGATATTTTTCAAATCAAAATCCTTTTCTATTTCTGAATTCCATTTTTTTTTCTTAATTCAAAACCATTTCAATATATACCAAATCAAGCATAAATATGATTTCGATATACTTCTAATTCCAACATAGAGGAACCAATTTTCGGGAAGTTTCCAAAAATAACTTTTTAAGTTCTTACATTTTTCCAATTCCTTTTCTTTTTCTAATCTTCCAATTCCAAGCTAAATTCAAATCCAATTCAAGTATGGTTTCAAAAATACTTTCCCATTTAATAAAAATGGTCAATTCCATTAGGTTTTCCAAGATAAACTTTACAACTTTAAAAATACTTTTATTTTCTAATTTTCTTTTCTTTCTTTTCTTTTATTTCAAAGCCATTTTCAACTCTTTTCAAAACCATCTTAACCATTTTGACTTTTCAATTAAAACCACTCAACCAATAAATTAAATGCAATAGCATGTATGCATCACACATGTTGCTACCTTATAATGTATTTTAATTAATGAAAATCTTTATTTTCCTATATTTCATGTGCACAAAAGTTCATAATAAATCATTTTAACTCTATTTCCAAAGAAGGCAATTTTAGGGTGTTACAATTCTACCCCCCCTTAAGATGAATCTCGTCCTCGAGATTCGGAAGACGTCGACTATGAGATAGGAATACTCCATCCTTGGATTCTTCTTTACTTCCTCGTGCTAGTTCCATCGTCTTGATAAAGATCCACTTTACTTTTGCATACCTTGTTGCTCTTACTCCTAAGTAATTTGCCTAACTAATTCCAAAATTTTGACAGGTACCTTGAACAACTCTCATGGTAACCCTAATCACTAGGCCATAATTCTCTTTTCTCATATGTTCACCCTTTCAATAAGGCTTCCTTATCGTCCTTGGTCTGAAAGAGAATCTATCACCAATCTTCAAAACATTAATGATCCTGGGAACCTGTGGGTTATTGGCCCATCACGCTTCCTTAGCTGACTTAACAAGCAAGACACTACTTTTCTTCTTGTATAAGGACACATCCCACACCTTCACAAGATGCATTATTGTAGATACAAAGCTCTTGTCCTGATCTATCAAAGCTAATACTTAGGCTTTACTTGGACCTCTTGGACTCCTTTAAACGCTTGGCTAAAGTCTCTTGATCCAAACTAACTTAAAAGCTTCTCCGGTAGCTTTTTCAACATCTTGCTGGTCTTGGATAAACCTTCCTTGGACTTCTAACCAAAACTCATTGAAACTCTGAGCTCTCTCTTACATCCTTGAGTACCACCATGCTTTCGCTGCGCACTCTGATTTCCATTGTGCAAACTCGAACGTATGATACTTCATCTTACCAATTCCTCAACTTGGCTACCCCCCTTAAGATGAGACAACTAGGGGACACCAAAGTATAGCTTGCATCATCTTGTGATTGCAGTCTACTGTTGTTCAAGATTTCCTCTGGGTTTTTGATCATCCAAAATCAAAGATATGAATCGAGAAAGACAGGCTGCTCCGAAGACAGGATAGGAAAAAAAAATAGAAGAACGATAACCCAACTATTTATTTCAGTAATCCTTATACCTTAAACCTATGAACTAAATGAAATTGCGGGAACACCCAACAAGATCATTGCAATCATTACAAAGATGCAAAACAAGCATAAACATAATGACAAATCAACAAAGCACTTAAAATGCACAACTCATTCATTGACTCAACTTGCGATACTATCGTTTTTATTACATAAGGGGCACAAATTCCTAATTCTTAAAAATGGCATGATTACAAGGACATCTCTCACATGGGAGTGACACGTCATCCACTACATCAATTTCATCATGGGCTTCCCTTGTATTGTGTGTCACCATCGTTTGCTGGTGGTAGTCCTGTATTGACCTAACTCTGGCTACCTCCATGGCATAATTGTTGATCCTTCTGTGGGCAAGATTTAACATAATGTCCTTCCTGCTGGCAATGATAACACTTCTCTTAGCTAGATCTTTAGTGATGTCATACTCCACATAATTGTTGCTTAGAGTATTGTCAGCTTGCTGACTTCTGTAAAGTTCATCTTTGTTTGACTAGACCGCTTTTTAGCTCGCTTGATCTTTTGGGGTTGAAACTCCGTGTAGGTGATTGTCCACCCATCTATGCATACCTTCAGGTGGAAAGAGTGGAGTAACCTTAGCTTGAGAAACTTCCAATTCTTTAGAGTCTGAGTTTAACTGACTAGGATTAGAGCTAGGATGTGACAATGTAATAGAACTCGAATGTTGATTGCTTTCTGATTCTGACTCTGGTGATATCTCCTTTCTCTTCTTATCCACATTGTCCTCAGGTACAGGCTGAATACCTTCGTACTCAATTCTTTCTCCTGACGGTGTTGTTAGAAGCACTGAATGCTGGGCATACTTGATCACTCCTTTACAAGCAGATAGCCATCCTATTCCAAGAATAACATCAATGTCCACTAACTCTAATACAATGAGGTTTGCTTCAAATTTTACTCCTTTGATGTTAAGACTAACTCTTGGGCACATGCGGTTTGCCTTCATTTCTCCTTCTGGGGTCTTAACTATCACTGGTCTCCTCATTGGAAGCATAGTTATCTTATGTTCCCTTACGTATGCACTAGAGATAAATGAATGTGAAGCTCTGGGGTCAAACAGCACTGTGGTGGAGGCTGAGTTTACTAGAATGATACCATACACAACCTCCTTAGCTCTATGAGCAGTAGTCATATCCACATTATTCAATCTTCCTTGGATGTAGTTCTTCTTTGCTTTACTTCCTTGCTCCTGTTTCTTCTGGACCTTCTGTTCTTGCTTCTGCTGTGGTTGATCCTGGCATTCATGTGCCATTCTGCCAATATCTTATTGGACTTCATATTCTTCCAAGCTTCTACTACTTGTCTCTTCACTGGTCCCGTTGGTATGTTGGTTTGACCTTGTGGCAAGCACTATTGAAAACTCCTAGGTTGAGTCATTCCTTCTGGTGCTTGTTGTTGCACAGCTACAAACTTCTCCTTGTTGAATGCAGTCAAGGGCAACATAGCTTGGTCCTCCTGATCTCTGATGCTGGTGGTCTCCTCATTACAATTCATCTATATAGACAAGGATAGAGGATTGAGAATAGAGACAAAGTTTTCATAACAGACAGAGGCTGAAGTGAGCATAAATTTTAGCAAATAACAAGGTTGGAGAGAAAACAAGAACTGAGCAAGATAAAAGCATGCTAAAACATCCAGTTCTATCTAGGCTTGCGTCCTACAGTCAGCATTGCTCTGATACCACTTTGTAGCACCCGGTTTTAAAGACAAAACCAGATACACACTATATGTGAGCCCAGGAAGTCAAATCTCACATATAGCCACAAATAAGGATAATATCAAGAGACAATACTTATTACATAACGTATTAGTAAAAAGGAAAATAACCTCAGAGTAAAGACAGTGGAAGGTCGACTCCGATCTTCTGGCGAAGACTCCAAATCCACAGGGACGACTGACTGGTTGACCACAAGCCTAACTCCTCCAAACCAGCAATCTGGTACCCATCCGGGATTTTTATCCAATGTATAGAAAAATAAAGCAAGCGTAAGTACATGTCGTACTCAACAATTATATCATGGGGTTCATGAGGCTCAAAAGGGCTGACACTGGTTTAACTGCGATTAGCTTTAATAGGTCATCTTTTTAAGTAATTGAGTAGCAAAGAATTTATCATTCCCATAAACACATGATCAGGTAAACATGATTAATGTATAGCATAAACAATCAATTATTAGCATCATCATTATCCATTAGTGATCATCTCTATTCTATAAGGGTCCAAGGCCGCTCGTGTCCGTGAGCACGGCTGTTATAACAGTTTTATACTCTGCAGAGTTTGTACACGTTCACTGTGAGTTGTGATTTACCCTTTCGCCCGAGGTAGCTATTCTCTTGACCCACTTCCAAGGAAGGTCGGCAGGGTTCACTATGAAGCCTTTCAAAGAATTCGTCTAACATGTTAGGGCCGCCAGGCGTATGTGGCCCATCTCTAGGAGTGGCAATGCGTGGGCATCGCAGCACGGTACACACTTCCTAGCAGCAAAGGAAACATACCCTGCGCCTCAAAGGTAACCACTAACAAGCTAGAAAAGATCCTCATACTGAGCTAAAGCCAGAGCCATATGGCCCTCACAGCTGTACTGTAAGTCCCGGATGATCGCTTACAGATAAGTCCTTAGGGAGAGGAATCTGAAGCATATAAACACTTCAGCCCCCTGATTCCATGTTACTAAAAAGTCATGTTTTAATGTTTATTGCATATATCATTAGTCAAGTTACAAGATCATGGTTTTGATTAAGCACTAGCAAAAACTATCCCAATGCAATTATCCCAAAGGTTATCAAGGTACAAGATATCAAATATCTAGGATATCCTTAATTGGTAACAAGGGAGACACATGCAATATGAATTAGTGATTAAATGTGAATAGGTAACAAGGATAGTCCCATGCTATACTTGCCTTACACACCGATCCTTCGGTAAGCTTTATTCTTTGATGTCTTTCTTCTTCTTCTGGATCACCACGTATATCTCACCGACTGGACAATCGTAGAACACCACACAAACTATCCATACACATACATGCATAGCATACAATGGTATCTATATCAGAACAGTACACCAATCATAGAAAAATAAGTAAAGGAGATTGATATACGATTCTACGCATCACTACGAACACACAGTCACGAGAGGCACGCTAATCGAAGCTACGGTTGAAAAGTTACAACTACCGAGAGATTTGCTTATACGTGGAAAAATAAACTATAGGCTTCAGTTTATGTTATCTATATGAATTCATATACAAAAGATGTTTATAAATAATATAGATTATATTAAGTCAACTTTAGATTTAAATTATAAAACAAAAGTAAAACAAATCATATTTTTATGTATAAAACCTAGTTGCATAATCTTTAATCAAGATATGATTTAAACTATGATTTTTATGAAATAGTAATATAGTAAACATCATTACTAATACGTAGATCTCGATGTTACGAAACAAACGCAACTTGAACGGACTATTTCGGAGTTAGAATAAATAAGTTACGATTTAACAAGTTTTACTTTAATTAAATAATAGATTAAATCTACTCATGAATTTCAAGTGTTGAAAACATGCCTAACAGTTGTATAAACATGTAGAAAACGTAAATACGGTCCTAACGCAATTCGAACGGATCAAATCGGACTTAAAACGCAAAAGTTACGCATGAAATAAGATTCAGTGGCATTCCTGTAAATATTTGAACTCATTTTGAATTAAAACAATTAAAATTCTGAATTTAAATGTATTTTGGACTGGGCATACTATTTCTGGAAAACACAGGGTCCCAAACGAATAAAAACAGGGCCTAAAAGAAATTATTTTGAACTGATTGGATTGCGGGTTGATTACTGGAAAACGCGGGGGCTTTTCTGCAAAACATCTGTGGCTTTGACTGCGGGTTGACTGCGACGCTGACTGGGCGACACACGGCAGGACGTGATTGGTGCGGTGCACCATGCGGGTGTGGGCCAGCGCTGACGCATCACCGTGGACCGAGTCCGTGGGTCCACGGTGGACCAATTACATAACCCCGAAGGGGTACGCGATCTCGGCCATCCACTGAAGATCTAACAGCATAGGTGCGTGCGGGTGTCTCTCCAGTGGCTGCGCAGTCACGCCGGCGAGCCTGCCATGGCCGGCGGCGATTCAACTCAGCGGCGGACGTCGGAGGGGGCATTCCAGACCTCCTTGATCGAAACAACCTGCACGAGGATGATCTACACGAGCGCGCGAACACGAAGGAGGCAAAGCCGAGACGGGGTACTCGCTGGAGCGTCGGGTCCGCGGCGGCGCCATGGCCGGCGGGTCTAGGAGCTCATGGATAAGGCGTTCTAGCGCTCCAAACGCGACGTGAAGGGGTCTAGAAGGTACAGGTGCTCACCGTGATTCGATTGGAACGGAGCACGGCGTCCGGGGAGGCTCCGAAGCGGGTCAGTCGACGGCGGCCGCGATCTGGAGAGAGAAGTGACGCGCGGTTGAGGTTGAATCCGAGGAAATCAAGACCAAAACCGCGAAGTGGAGGTACCTACTGGCTTCGGTGGGTCGCGGTGGAACTCCTGGACATGTCGGCGACGTCGATTTGCGCTCGGGAGGAGGAGTTCACCGGCGGCAGTGCGAGCTCGAGCGGCGGTCGGAGAAAAGGGGGAGGGAGGGCGTCCGGCTCGGGTTTTTATAGGCGGGCGGCTGCGGCGTACAAGGAAGGGAGCGGGGCGCGCGGATTGGTTACCTTCCTTGCAGGTGCGGAGGACCGGCGGCTTCCATTCGGGCGTGCGCCATTACCGGGACGGAGGAAGGAAAGCACGCGAAGGAGAAAGGAAGGGAAGGTGGGGCACTGACGTGCGGGCCTCGTGTCACAGCGAGAGGAAGGGAGAGCCAGTGGCCGTGCGGGTGCGACGCTGAAGAGTGGGGCCAGGTCGCAGCGAGAGGGAGCGGGCGCAGGCGCTGCGGTGCGACGCTGTGGGCACGGGTGAAGGCCGAAGCAGGCGCGCTGAATGGGCCGGTGCGGGAGAAGGTGGGAAGAAAGGGGAGGAGGAGGCGCTGGTTGGGCCGGCGAGCAGTGGGCCGGGCGCTGAAGGCCGAGCGCATGCGGGCCGCGGTGGAGCTGGGCCGTGCGGGATGGGCCAGGCAAGCTGCGGGCCACGAAGGGAAGCAGAGCAGGCCGGAAGGAGGGAAAGGGAGGGGATGCTGGGCCGGCCGTTTCCTTGGCTGGGCTGAAATGGAAAGAAGGGATATTTTTCAAATCAAAATCCTTTTCTATTTCTGAATTCCATTTTTTTTTCCTAATTCAAAACAAATTTAAATATGAACCAAATCATGTATAAATATGATTTGAAATACACTTTTTAATTCAAACACAAATGAACTAATATTGGGTAAGTTTTCTGAAAATAACTTTTTAAGTTCTTACATTTTCCAATTCCTTTTCTTTTTCTAATCTTCCAATTCCAAGCTAAATTCAAATCCAATTCAAGTATGGTTTCAAAAATACTTTCCCATTTAATAAAAATGGTCAATTCCATTAGGTTTTCCAAGATAAACTTTACAACTTTTAAAAATACTTTTATTTTTCTAATTTTCTTTTCTTTCTTTTCTTTTATTTCAAAGCCATTTTCAAACTCTTTTCAAAAACATTCCAATTTACTTTGGAGTTCTGGATCAACATCATTCATCACAATAAATAAGATGCAACAGCATGTATGCTCACACATGTTACTACCTTATAATGTATTTTAAATTAATGAAAAATTTTATTTTCCTATATTTCATGCGCACAAAAATTCATAAATAAATCATTTTAACTCTATTTCAAAAGAAGCAATTTTTAGGGTGTTACACAAGGCTAAGAGCTCAGCACAGAACTACTTGCTCGGAGGCCACTTATACTATCTATATCTCCAAGTTATTTCAATAACCGCCGAGCAGCACACGTTCCGCTCTATTCTCTATGGAGAAGACCCAGTCTCCAATCTCTCCCTACACGTGCCACGGGCTCCGTGCTCTGCGTTACGGGTGGTCGGCTATGGTTCCTTGGTCACACATGTTCCTCCTACACATGCACGGGCTCCGCGCTCGACATTATGGACTATGGGCTAGCCGAGGCCATGGGGTTCAGTAGCAAACCAACTGCTTGAACGCTACTTGTACTACATATAATTGCGTTATCGTTAAAACTACGAAGATTTTTTTGCCAAAATATAAGCTAACTGCATACACATGCACCTTATAACATTTATCATATACATAAGTGTTTTTGCGCTTTTGCGCGTTCTAACTACACTGTCCAGAAATTACAGACAATACCCTCCGAGCAGATCATTGTGCTCCGCCATCACCATCCGTCTCACCAAAGAAGTCTATATCATCGGCCAGCTTCTTTGCTATGTCCTCCACCTTATCCTCTAGCTGCTGGGTTTCTGCCTCGCTCAGCCCTTCGGTGAACCCACCTCCTATTGTTTGAAGGTTGATGGCTGGGTAGTGGGACCGAATCACCACAAGGGCATGAGTAGCAACGGTCACAATGGCATCACGGTTGAATATCTTGAAGTTCTCCCATGCCGCTTTGCACCTCTGGATGATGGTGTCCGAACATTGCCGCCTGTCGACGGGTGAAGGAGCCGGTTCTAGGTCGACGCAGTCGAGCACCGGTTTAATTGCGGCAACTACAGCGTTGAAGTTATCCCTTTGGGTCATGGCCTCTTGCACCAGCACATCAAACTATGCCTTGGCTTTATGACAGTAGCCTACAAGCATTACAATGTTCCATCATACAAGGAAATTACTTCAACAGTAACTCCGACTAGAAGGTATTCACCTTTCAGCTCCTCGGCCAGTTTGTCTGCTCGGTCTGACTCCTTCGCCTTCTCCTATCGGAGTTGTTCGATGTCTTGATGCAGTTGGCCAAGCTCCATGTCTTGCTCTACAAGCACAATAGTTATCACCAAAAAATGGTTGTTCAGCAATACAAAGAACATTCGCTGATATACCATACCTATTTTCTGCTCGGATACACTTCTAAGCTGTTCAGATTTCTGTTCCAACTGTTCGGAGGCATCCCTTAGTTGTTTGGAGATAGTGGTCAGCTATTCAGACTTGCTCCGCAGCTGCTCGAACACAGCCGCCAGCTGCCCGGACAGGACCCCTCTGATATGCCAGGTCCCACGCATTGGACTCTACAAGGTCTCACTCGCATCGGGCCCTCTGGATGTTTCTCTCTGAGAGGTTCATTGCCTCCCTGAGTTTCTTGTTTTCCTTGGCGAGGGGTTCCATTTTTTTATTAGTTGGTGTCGCTGCTCGGTAGTCCAAGTTATCCCCTACAAATGTACAATGCTAATGACAAAGTCCGATCTCCAACATCATAGTCGAGCATTCCAAAAGCAGTATTGACCTCGATTTGTTTCATTACTCCAGTGACAGCGGATTTTAGTCTCTTCATCTCCCTGGTGGTGTCTTCCTCCTCGATAACCACCACCTCAACGCCGTGCTTGCAGAGGATTTGGATGGATTGGAGTTGAGGTTCAGCGTGCTCGATCTCTTCCACCTCATCCTCTTCTGCCGTAGCTCGAGGCACCATTGGGGGGCTCCGTGGTCGGACAGTGGGTCCGACCATCCCCGGTGATGCCTCAGGGGGCACGCGTTTGCTCCTCGACCACCACCGACTTTGTCGCCCCAGACTCTAGTGCACCGCCGGTAGCTCCAGCTTCTGCTCCCAAAGACCCGACGATTCCTACCGTTGCCTTGGGTATCGTCGCTGACTCGTCTACTGCTAGCATCAATTGTTCGCTGCCGCCAAGTCCACCAGCGGTGGCAGTTGACTCCTCCACCGGCGTTGCTTCCACCCTAAGTTCAGCCCCTAGCTGTTCAACAGTCTAGACTGGTGGGGTCAGATCCATCATATGCTTTGCACTGCATCAGATCGGCTCGTTAGTCACCAAAAAAATTAAGAAACTACAGCAAAGTAACTCCAAGATAAGGGTACTTATGGCTTGGTCTGCCGGTTCAACTTCTTGAACCGGCGGTACCTACCTGAGCCCCCAGGCATAGCCATGGGGTCGACTCTCATGCTCTGGGGGGAGGTCCTGCTTCCTCCACAGTCGACCTCTATTCTGTCTGCTGCTCTGAGACCCTCTCCGCCTGCCATGTCGGGTTTACCTCTGCCTGTTGCTTAGGGACTCCCATCACTCACCCCGTAGGGACTCCCATCGTTCTGTTGTGTGGGGACTTCCCTTGTTTGCTACTTGGGGACTTCTTCGCCTCCCCTTGATTGATCCTCCACGCGCGTGCTGTGCGGAGGCTCCTTCGTGCTTGGTGGAGGAGCCATTGGAACTTCGTCGTCATTAGACCAATCGAACACCATGGTCCTTTGCGTTCGAGTGGTCCAATCATCACCAAGCGAGATGCCGCCAAGTTTGAAGGGAGCAGCAGCCGCCGTCTTCCTCTTCTTCTAGGCTGGCTCGTCTTCCACTGTCCTCTTCTCCTAGGCTTTCTCCAACACCAAGGGAGGACTCTCCATTCGACCAGCATCCATACCTCCGAACTCCAAAGAAACGCCGATGGAACTTTCTTCAGGTCGAGCCGATGGTCGTTCATCCACCACTGGTGGCCAATCGCCTTTTGGCACACCAAAAAAGTACATCGCCCTATCCTGCGAGTGGATCTTCACATAAGTGAATCAGTCCACTGCTCGATGATGACAAAGGATAAAAAGCATCAGGAATGCACAACTGAGATGTTTACCTAAGGATGTAGATTTTTGTAGTTGAAGGGCTTCGTATACCATGACATGTTGAATGAGGCAAACGGAGCGAATAGCTCTGTAGCCCGCTCTTCAACAACATTCCTCGATAGCATCTCTGGCCTCTCGGGTACCATCGGTCTCCCCCTTGAACTCGAAGGCTAGGTGCGCCCTCTCCTTATAGGGCTGCACGTGGCGTACTATAAAGCTTGCCGCTACCAATCCATTGTTGGTCCTCACGCCATTTATTAAGGCAAGAAGCTCCCTCACTTGCTCTATGTCAGCGCTTTTTAGCATCTTTGACCAGCTCCTCTGGCTCTCTGGGATGTGGTCGACGTCGCAGCGGACGGCTGGGTGGCTCTATTTCATGTAGAACCACCTAGCATTCCACCCCTTCAATGATGTGTTCAGCGGCATAGTAAGGTATTCGCCCGCCATCCCATCACGCAGCTGAAGTTACACCCTGCCGACCACCTTGGAACCACCGTCGCCTCTCTTCTTTGGCCAAAATAGGTGACGAAAGAGGTCAAAGTGGGGGAGGATTCCGAGATATGCCTCATAGAAATGGATGAAGATTGAGATGTGCAGAATGGTATTGGGATGGAGGTTGCACAGACTAACCACCCAGAACTCCAACAAATCCCTCAAGAATGGATGAATAGGAAATCCCAACCTGCGCTAGAAATAATCCTCGAATACCACCACTTCATCGGTATGAGGCATTGGGAAGGACTCACCGAGGGCCGGCCGCCATCCGGCGGTAGCACGGTCAGGAAGAATGCCAGCCTCCACCAATTGGTTAACCTTTGCCTCTCCTGTTCGCGATGACACCCACACTTCATCACGTCAGGCGCCGGTGCTCGCCTTCTTGGGGCTTGTTTTCTTTGATTTGGTAGCTCCCTTCTTCGGCGCCATCTCTCAGATGCGATTGGGGTTTGGCGGCGGAAGCAAATGTGGATGCGAATTTGGAAACACAAGGATTGAGGATGTAAATGGAATGGCAAAGGTAGGAGCGAAGGATGTGGCGGCATAGTTATAAAGCACTTTCCCCACCCTTTTGCATTCGAGGGTTTTTGGGGAACCGTTCCCACGATTTGCGCCCCTCTAAATTCTCCGATGGGGCTTAATGGGCCGTAACCTGGGCTTTCACTCAACCACAGCCCACGTTGCTCATTTATCGCTACTGTTAGTTATCACTCGCCGAATAATCGTTGACTTCTCCGCCATTTATTGTGGCTCGGTAACAGTTACTGTATAGCCGTTACTCTAGTTTTTTCTCCATGATTGGGTTTTTTCAGATATCTCTGTAAACGGCTCGGGGACTGGCTGCCTGCTCAGCTGGTCTTTTTATTATTTTTCTATTTCTAACCCCGGCACCACGTGACTACGTCATCTACTGTCAGGCTTTCTCACTAAGTGGGCACACTTCACCTTGCGGTGAATGTGCTCTCTCTCATTTCAGGGCTTCGCTCGAGAACTGGCTACCTGCTCGGCTGGTCTTTTACTATTCTTCTACTTTGGACCCTGGCACCACAAGACTATGTCATCTACTGTCAGGCTCAGGGACTAAGTGGGCACACTTCACCTCACGGTGAATGTGCTTGCTTTATTTCGAAAGACTCCATGCCTCTTGAAGTTGAAGAAGACTATCGCCTTTTCTCGTGGTCGGACTCTAAGTGGGCACACTTGTTCCACTGCGAAGAAATTTTCGGTTCTAAACTTGAGCTCCTTACACCCTTATGGCAAGCTATACTTGGGTTATGCTACTCGGCTACGGTTTGAGCTGCTCGATGATAGTATATGCTGCTCAGCAACTGCTCACAACTGCTCGGCAACTCATCATGGTGGTCAGACCATGAGTTCGACTGCTCGGCTTCGTTCGCACCTGCCTGGACAAGCTCAAGACGGCGTTGCACTATGGGTACAAGGCGCTCGAGGACTAGCTGTGGGGGGTATGACCCTAGATACCCATGGCAAACCACATGGGTTGCGCCCTCAGGGGTGTCCTAGCCCATAAGATGAAGCCTTGCGGGGCACGACTCTGGTCAGCGCCTTCCGCAAGACATCTAGAAGATATCCTGAAGATACTACGAGATCTGTTAGGATATGTATGATCCCAAGATTCCTGTAATCAGTTATTACTTTCTGGTTATCTCTCAGATCTAACCGACTTGTAACCCTGCTCCCTGGACTATATAAGGCGGGCAGGGACCCCCTCCAAATTCACGTAATATCATACGATAGCTAATACAAACCAATAGACCATAGGAGTAGGGTATTACGTCATACTAATAGCCTGAACCTATCTAACTCGTGTGTCTCTGTTGCCTCCTTGTTCTTGATCCCACACTCCTCTGCCGATCAATCTACCTTCGTGGGATACCCCTCGGAGGACTACCGACAATATTCTATCAACACAGATTGAATCACGGATGCCGCTACACCACATTGAGGACTCCACCTAGTCTCGGTGACTTGTTGGTCGATGAAGTTGATGAAGAAATCCCCATACAAGATCGAAGGTCGATCCCACCGAGAACGTCAAGTTGATCATGAGGCAAGCCATCTGATTCACAATGGAATCAGCACGCACACCCCCTACCTGGCGCGCCACTGTCGATGAAATCTGGTCAACAGTCTACCGAGGGGTATACCCATGATATGAGCCAGATGGTAACAGAGACACAAGACACAAGATTTATACAGGTTCAGACCGTCAGCTTGATGTAACACCCTATATCATGTGCTCTATTATTTTGTATTGATTGTGTATCAGATTCAATATCTCTTCTAGGGGACTCCTGCCCCTCCTTATATACTCTGGTGGGGTAGGGTTACAAGAAAAATATCCTATTTAGTATTACAATATCTTCTTGTAGTCTTGCGGTGCACGCCGACCAGTGTCGTACGCCACACATCTTGATCTTATGGGCTGGGCCCACCTTTGGTTGTATGGCCCATGTCTTATCTTGTGGGCATCGGGGGCCATACCCCCACATCAATGGTCAATTGTACTTTTTAGAGTTATTGCGTGTAACTAGGGGTACTGTATTCTAACAACTAGACTTTGGGAATAGAGAAAGTAGAGAAAGGCTACTAGAGTTAGATTGTCCCATAATTAGATGTGCATTTATTTTTGGATAAATTTTGAATGTTAGAAGTGCACTTGTTACAGGAAGAAGGGATTTGATAGAATTGAGTTGAGACCCAATCCAAGTTGTTAGACTCCCAGTACATACCGGACACATATTTTCTTTCTTCCATCCTCACCACCATCCACTCCGCAACTTTTTTTCGTCCCCCACTATGGTCTCAGGCTGCTTTACCATTATGGTTGAGTCTCTCTTGGGCCATGATGGACGCTTAGGTCTTGTTCGTTTTATCCCAAACGAAGGGGGTTAGAGGGGATGAAAGGAGTTTAATCCCCTACAAGTCAATCTCTCTTAATCCCCTCCAATCCTCCTGGTTTGGGGAAGAAACGAACAAGACCTTGAGGCTTAGCTCAATGTGACACGATGGTTGGGTGCTCTAGTCTCCATGTCTACACAAAATATCCGTTGATGGTGGTTCATAGAGAAAGCCTATAAACAAGGTGGATGTTTAGGGCATGTTTGGAACCCATTTGCTAAAAATTAGCACTATGTTTGGATGCTAATTAGAACTACTAAACGTGAACTAATTTAAAAAATAATTACATAAGCGGTGACTAATTGGTGAGACAAATCTATTAATCCTAATTAGTCTATGATTAGCCCATGTTTATTGTAGCACCATATGGGCTAATCATGGTCTAATTAAGATTAATAGATTCGTCTTGCCAATTAATCATCGCTTATGCAACAATTAGTTATGTTTGATGCTTCTAATTTGCATTCAAATATAGTGCTAATTTTTAGCAGTTGGAATCCAAATAGGCCCTTTGTCTGACAAAAGGCATAGCGCTATAATCTAAGCGCTCGTTGAAGGCATGAAGGCCTAGTTTAACAGAAGCCATAGGCTATAATCTTGCTCCAGACCTTTCTGGAGAAGCATCAGTCCAACAAAATACAACTCAATAGAAAAATAAGAAACATTCAATACTATTGATCAGTACAAAACCTGTTAGAACATCCATGGGAAACAAAGAACTATGTTGCTATAATTTCTAGAAATTAGAAGGCACAAATTCACTACTATAAAAAAGATTTTGCGAGGCGTTTGGCATAGGGGCTTAAAGGCGGGCAGAAATTTCAACCACCTTTAATGCCTGGCATTAACTGAGGCGGGTGCTTTTTATAAACTGAGGCGGTTACAATCAACCACCTTGCAAAATCAATTTACAGAGGTGAGCCTCCAAAAATACCTCCATTTTTGGAGGCACGGGCCACTTATAAGCCCGCCTCGGTTAATATTCTTGAGGCCCAGAAAAAGCCCATATCCAACGGGTTTATATATATACAGAGGGGAGCTAGGGTTTCTCTCACTCAGCCGTCTCTCTGTCCCTCAACCTAAAGCCCCCCTCAGCCTGATGTCTCTGCTCATCCCGCCGCCCCCTCCCTCCACTCTCTCCCTCTCTCTTCCCACAGCGGCGTCGTCCGTCCCTCTCTCTCCCCATGGTGCCCTTAGCTCCTCCCCCCACACAGAGGGCCGGCATGCCTCTGCTCCCTCCCTGGCCGGCGGTGTGGATCCGAAGAGGTATGCCCTCATCCTCTCTCTCTCTCTCTCTCTCAGATCTAGGGAGGATCGGTCCCTCACCAGAGCAGATCCGGCGGTGTGGCCTCCCTCTCCCTCCGGTGAGCGAAGCAGATCTGGCGGTGCGACCTCCCTCTCCCTCCCCTAGCTCATCGGATTCAGCTTCCCCAACTACGGATCAAGCAGCGGGGAGCACGTGGAGGCTAGATCTGGCTTCCCCAGCTATGGATCGGGTGGCGGGGAGCGTAGGGGCAGCGGCGGGGAGCATATAGGGGTGGCGGCAGGGAGGCTATCGATGTTTGACCACCGATAGCCTGCCACGGGGGTACCCGGGGCAGTATGTTCGGGCTTTAGTGTGTGTAGAACTCGATGGTAACGCAAGAGACAGTCGATTTATCCTGGTTTGGACCCTTGATCTTTGATCGAGTAATAGCCCTACGTCCAGTCGGCGTTAGCCTTTGCGTTGGATTGATCGTAAAGTGTTGGGTTGTTCAATTGTTGTTCTGATCTCCCGATTCAAGGAGCCCTGCCCTCCTTTATATAGTCAGGAGGCCAGAGTCCTAGTTGATTTATAATGAGAGTTCCTAGTAGGATTACAGGATAATACTACTACTAAGATTATAGGAGAAGAATCCTAGTCAGGCTAGTTCTTCTCCCTTCCTTGCGGGGTATCCCATGGGTCCCACACCGATAAGCCCCCAAGCACTTCATGGTTGAGTTCTGGAAGCCTCGTCTTGTTCCTTCAAGTCTTGTCGAGTAGGAACAAGCATCGTTCGAGTGCTTTCTTGAGCGAAACCGTGTAGCGCTTCGTGAGATCTTCGTGTGGTGTGTACCTTTTTGTAGAAAAAAGTACCCCCATTTGGATGTAGCCCCCGAGCCTCTTGTTGTTTGGCACAAGGAGCTTGAGGGTCTTTTCTTGAAATCTTCCTGATTCTTTGTTGAAAGGTTCCCCGGCTTCCTTGTTGAAAAGAGCTCTGATTTAGCTGTGTTCGGGTTCTTTTTGTCGGAAAGAGCTCGGATATAGCTATGTCCGGTTCTTTTTATTTTGTGGCCTTGAAGTCGTCTGTATTGAAGAAGTTTTCTGAGTGATGTACGCTTTTTGAAGAAAAAAGTGCACTCATTGAGTGTAGCCCCCGAGCCTCTTGCTATTTAGAACAAAAAGTTGGAGGGTCTTGAATCTGAGTTGTTCGACAGAACTGTATACCTCTCCTTTTGCAGCCCCCGAGCATATATATGGGTTGTTTTGTTTAGGAAGAACTTGGATGCAGAGTCTTGGCGTATTCTTTGGTAGTCTGCTATTGTCAGATGTAGTTGTATGGTGGTGGTTGAGTGTAAATGCCTTTTGTTCACGGGTTGTACTGTGTTGGTATATTCTTCCAAATATGCTCATCTTCGAGTATTGTTCCCTCTCGCCTGAGTCTTCCATTATTGAGCCCTGTCTTTTCACTGTGTCCTTTATTAGGCTTGTTTTGTTGGTACTCCTAGTCCATGTGCACCGCTCCTTCGATCTATAAATACCCTCTCGGAGTGCTTGTTTTCATTCATTGAACATTCTGTTGAAACCTTTGTGGTCATGAACATGGTAGTTTGCGAAGTAGAGCAGCCCCCGGGCATGTTTTGTAGTTTCTGTGTGTCTTGTCGTAGCTGGAGGAAGTCTTGTGATAGGGATTAGAGGTAGGCTAATCCCGCAGCAGCATTGTACCAGGATGCACGTGGCGGTAGTTGGAGGAAGTCTTGTGATGTGGCTTCGTTCCTTCATCTGGCAGTTCTGGGTTGATCCTCATCCCCTATCCTGAGACTGTTCGGTGCAGATCAACACCATATCCAGCATCACATTGGTCTTGGGTAGACAGATGCCTGCTGGCCTTCTCTCCTCCATGTTGTCCCGCCGTGCTGCTGATTTCCGCCTTGGATGCACTACGTCCATCCTTTGAAGAAAACAGTATAGCCGATGGCGGTTTGTCCTTCCGAGTAGCAATTTGGGACACGTAGTCATTCCAGAGCCTAGCCGTGTCTGGGTTCCTCTTTGCTACTTTGCTTTTCGTGGTACCGAGTTCGTTGGGTCTTGTCAGATTTGTAATCTTCTATTTTTGAAGTCCCTTGTAATGGAAAGAATCTTGTCTTCTGAGTTGTCATTTATTTTTCTACTGTAGTCCTGGTTGTTCATGAGATTCCTAAGTTCTTTCCATAAGAACCGAGTTCTTATGTTCCTTGTGAGGTAGCCCTTCTTTTCTTCATGGTTGACGGGTTGTTTTTTGTAGTAATCTGATAACTCCATCGTAGTGCTGGATGAATAAGTCTAAAATCTGTCCATTGAATTGTACCGTTGTGTGGATTTGTGCCCTCCGTCATTTTAGCTGTGTCAGTAAATGGACCGTTGCGTTCTCACACCATGCTTTAACGGGCCTGGTGGGCCGTTTTTATCGCTGTAAAATCTATTTAAAGACCTTTCATCTTCTTTTTCTTTACTGTCCATCTTTTGCCTTGAAACCCTAGCTCTCAGAAATCTGCCGTCGCCATTGCTGCCGCCATCTTAGCGCCGCCGTCCAAGCTTTCTCTTCCCCTAGTTGCTTTTTGCCTCCGTTAGTACATGGGTAAGAAGAAGGCCGCGAGCAAGTCCTAGGCAACCTTCGTGGACGAGGAATCATCCCTTTCTATGATTGAGAACCAGGAGTTCGTGGCCATGTGGGCTGCCTAGAAGTCTTGGCTGGCTCCGACGACGACCGAAGATTAGCTTCGAGAATTTGTCAGTGATGGTTTGATCCAGAGCAAGGCCATTGCTGAATGGAGAGTTCTAGGCAAGCATCAAGTCCCTGCTCCAGGTCCTGGTGAGATCGTTCTTTTCGTCTCCTTCATTCGTGCTAGACTTTGCCTTCCTGCCTCCGCCTTTCTTCATCAATTTCTTAACTATTTTGGGATTTGCCTGAATCATCTTGCTCCTAATGTAGTCCTTCACCTTTTTGTCTTTGTTCATCTTTGTGAAACTTTCCTTGGAATTCCCCCTTCCCTTTCTCTCTTTCGTTACTTCTTTTGCCTAAAACCCCAACCCCGCCGCGAAGACACCAGTGTTCTTGGTGGCTACGGGATTCAATTTCACCAGGGTCTTAAGAGCAAGTTCTTTGACTATGACCTGGTTGATTCTGTAAGGGATTGGCGTGCCGACTGGTTTTATGCCGCCAATCTGATCCCTTCTCTCACTGTCCACTCTGGATCTGGTCCCTTGGTTAATGACCGATGGGATAAGAACCCTGTGACGATGGCTGAGGTTTAGGCAATCTAGCCATTTCTTGATAGGATAAGTATCTTGAAACAGCAGGGCTTGACCAGCTTCGGTATTGTCTCAAGCTTTCTTCATCGTCGTGTTCAGCCTCTGAAGGAGCGAGACCACCTTGGCTTCAAGTACTCTGGGGCTGAGGATCCTTCGCGCATGGTCCCAGCCCTTGAGTTGACTAACGAGGAGGTACTCGAGCGTCTCTAGAAGATGCTGAAAGGAGCAAGCATTGTCCCGCTTACTGTTTCTGAGTTCTCCACCAACAACTCGCCCCTAGCTGTAAGTCATCTTTTCTTCGCACGGGTACTTTCTGTATTTCTTTTGCTGTATCTGTTTTTGCTTAATTTTCCTTGTCTTGTCATTTTATTCTTTTTGTAGGGATTGGGGCGCAACTTTATTGACCTGATCTCTCTTGATGTCCTCCCTGCCGTGGTGAATACTGGGGAGAACCTTGCTGGGGCTTCTATAACTAGTAAGTTCCCAATCACCACAGTGTTTCCTGGAGTTTCTTCTGGATTTGTTGATGTATATGAAGAATATGTTCCTCGTCCAGTCCCTTGAGGTCCTCATAGTGTCTCGAAGAGGGGGCGGGCGGATGGTCCTTCATCTGGTTTACCTTCTTCCAAAAAGTCTCGCCAGCCAAGTACTCATCCAGGTACTCCAGTTGTAGCTAGCATGCTCCTAGGTGAGCATATTAATACACTCTGTCCCTTTATCTTCTTGTTTTTGTCTTGAACCAAGTACTTTTGTTCCTTTTTTAGCTGGCGCTTTGGTGGCCTTGGTCGAGACTGAGGAAGAAGAGGATGATGATGTGCCCCTTATGCGGCGGTGAGTTGTTTTCTTATTTCCCTGCACTTGAATCCCTCCCCTTTGTTTTGACTTTGGTCTTGATCTTTTTGTAGTAAGCGGTCGTCGGGTACCAGTTCTTCTGAGGCTCCTACACCGGGTTCTTCTATGGCTCTGGTGCCAAGTTCTTCTGTAGCTCTAGTACCTACTATACCGCTCCTACCGCCTAGTGGCGGGGACGTTTTTGCTGCTGTGGTTCCTCCAGCGAGGTCTTCTTTTTGTTTTGCGAAGAAGAAGGTGGCTGGGTGAGTGGATTCTGGCTTCGTCTCTTTGCTTCTGTTCTCCTTTTCTCTGGATCTCATTGGTGAGTTCTTTTATCAACTTTCAGGCCTTCGTCTTCTCTTGTTTCTCCGTCGACTTCTTGCTAGCCCTCTGTTGTGCCATCGAGTACTAAGCCTCAGGACTCACAGCGCACTATCGGTGAAGTGGTTGTGGGGGCGACGAAGCTTTCTGGCGACGGTGCCGCTGCTGACTTGGTTGCCCCAGAGGTGACGGTGGCCATAGCGGTGGGTCCTTCTTAGGGATTGGCCTTAGCTTCCTGGGAGATTGCTCTGGCCATGCCTTCTTTGCCTCGGCCGGCTTCTCCTTCTCCTTCTCCTTCTCCTTCTCTTGCCTCTGGTGGTCCACCTTTTGCTGACGATGTGGTGCAGCAGTTTGATGCCACTCATCGACTATCAAAGTTAACTGCTGCCTGGGGAAGCTTATCGACCCTTATGACTTCTTTTGGAGAAAAGCTCCAGGTAAGTTTTTCCACCATTCCTTCTTTGGATGTTCACTTTTCTTCTGTCCTTATGCCTTGTTTTTCTTTGTCTCTTTTTGCTCAGTCCTTCTCTCATGATCATACCAGTTTCTTTTTCTTGTCTGAAAACGAAAAAAAGTTGTCTTCCGAAGTGAGCACCCTGAAAGCTGACCTTGACCTCCTCCAGGCCAAGATGGAGGCTGAGCGTCAAACGCATCAGGAGGAGGAAAAATCTCTTCATGCCTGGGTTGTTGAGACCGAGAAGCAAAGGGATGCTGCTTTCCAGGAGGCTCAAAAGAACTTGGAGGCCATGAAGAAGGAGTGCAACAGTATTGCAGGTTCTTTTTGTTTCCTTCTGCATTCAAATTCTCCTTTCTGCTGACTTGTTGTTTGTTGTCTTGTCCAGCTCTCCGGTTTGAAAAGCAGAAGCTCTCGGAGGGCGTTGAAGAAATGAAGACTCTTGTTCGTACGAGTCACAACAAGGCTGAGGAGGTAATTACTCATGCTGAGGAGGAACTTGCGCTTGCTAAGTTGATTAGGCGTGGAGCTAATAGAGATCTTGTGCAGGCCCAAAAAACTATTGAAGACTTGTTTGGCAAGTTGGTGACGACTACTAAAAATTGGAAAGCTTTGTGGAAATCCTTTCGTTCAGTAGCCGATGTTCTCTAAACTCCAGCGGATGATGGGCAATCTTGGGCACAGTTAATTCCTCGAATTCTGACTCGTTTCTAAGAGTTTGTAAAGAGGTGCGCCCAACTATGTACCAAGAATGTCCTGGCCCAGGTCCGGGTTCTTGCTCCAACGGCTCCTTTGTCCAAGATAGCAGAGGAAGCTGATAGTCAAGAATATATTGATGCCGTTGAGAGGATGGAGCCTAAAGTTGAAGACTTAGCTAGTAGAATTGTAGATAATCATAATATTGTTATCTTTTCTCCTGATGATGAGGCTTGATGTATTTGACCTTTATGCTCGTGCCTTGTAATATGACATTATACTTCTTTTTGAATGAAGATTTTTTGTCGATGTCTTCTTTGCCTGGATGCCTTGCTTATTCCTCGGATGATTTGTCCAATTGGTCAGAGTTACTAGACTTGCTAAGTACTTTGTCTTGCTTTTGTCTTTGCCTTGTAAACAATTCTGCGCGCTATCTTGACAAATTTTCTTAATTTGTCGAGTACTTTTCTGCCCATGTAAACAACTCGTTATATATAGATCTTTGTGTTGACAGCCTTTGTTGATCTGTCGAGTGCTTGTCTTGTCGAGTACTTTTCTGCCCATGTAAACAACTCGTTATATATAGATCTTTGTGTTGACAACCTTTCTTGATCTGTCGAGTGCTTGTCTGATGATGTACTTTTCTGCCCATGTAAACAACTCGTTATATATAGATCTTTGTGTTGCAACCTTTCTTGATCTGTTGAGTGCTTGTCTGGTCTTCCTTTTTGCCATGTAAACAACTCGTTATACATAGATCTTTGCGTTCTTGGGTATCTCTAGTGTAGCCCCCGAGCCTCTTGCTATTTGGAATAAGTAGCTAGAGGGTCTTGTCTTGAAATTGATGTGGTCTATGCTCAGGCTTAGTTTCAGTTGTTTTTCTTTTTGTTTTGGGTGTTAGCTTGTTAGCTACCCTCATCGGTGGGCTCAAACATCTTTTCAGCTATTTTGCTTTGGCCAGGATGCTCAGGCGTATTTTCAGTCATTTTGCTTTTTATTTTGGGTGTTAGCTTGTTAGCTACCCTCATCGGCGGGCTCAAGCGTCTTTTCAGCTATTTTGCTCTCGGTCGGGATGCTCAGGCATCTTTTCAGCCATTTTGCATTTTATTTCGGGTTTTAGCTTGTTAGCTACCCTCATCGGCGGGCTCAAGCGTCTTTTTAGCTATTTTGCTCTCGGCCGGGATGCTCAGGTGTCTTTTTAGCCATTTTGCATTTTATTTCAGGTGTTAGCTTGTTAGCTACCCTCATCGGCGGGCTCAAGCGTCTTTTTAGCTATTTTGCTCTCGGCCAGGATGCTCAGGCATCTTTTCAGCCATTTTGCATTTTATTTTAGGTTTTAGCTTGTTAGCTACCCTCATCGGCGGGCTCAAGCGTCTTTTCAGCTATTTTGCTCTCGGCCGGGATGCTCAGGCGTCTTTTCAGCCATTTTGCATTTAAGAAACAACTCAGAGAAAGCCATGATGAGACATACGTTTGTCGAGAGAATCATCTTTATTGATCTTGAATATTGATGTGTCACAATGATACATATGTTTTTGGTGAGCGCTATCTTTGTTGATCATGAACGTTGATCTCTTGTGTCTTGTATACATATTTTCTATTGAGTTGTTTTCATGCGTAGAATCTTCGTAGCTGACTGATGTGCCATGTGTTGTTGACTTCTTTTCCGTCTTCAGTTATGAGCTTGTATGTGCCTGGTCCGATGACTTTTGTGATGATAAAAGGACCTTCCCATGAACTGAGTAGTTTGTGGTGTCCGTCGGTTTTTTGTATTCTTCTTAGTACTAGGTCTCTGACTTGTAATGATCGAGACTGTGTATTTTTGTTGTAGTGACGCCTTAGTCCTTGGAGGTATCTTGCTGATTGCAGGGTAGCGTTTACTCTAACTTCTTCTGTACTGTCGAGTTCTAATCTTCGGGTGTGTTCTGCTTCTCCTTCATCATATTGCTCTATCCTTGGTGACGTCCAGATCAAGTCTGCGGGTAGTATGGCTTCTGATCCGTACACCAGGAAGAAAGGTAAGTATCCGGTGGCTCTGCTTATTTGAGTCTATAGCCCCCATACAACCTTGGGTAATTCTTCAATCCATTTTGACCCATAGTCTACTAGTTCTTCATACAGTCTTGGTTTCAATCCGGCTAGTATGAGTCCATTAGCCCTTTCTACCTGTCCGTTGGCTTCTAGATGTGCGACTGATGCGTAATCTATGCTGAAGCCACAATCCTGTGCCCAACTTTTGAATTCTATAGCTGTGAAGGGAGAACCCAAATCTATGATGATTCGATTGGGCATGCCGAAGCGGTGCATAATGTCTTGGATGAACTCGACTGCTTTGGCTGCGCTATATTTTGCGAGTGGTTTGTACTCGATCCACTTGATGAACTTGTCAATTGCTACAAAGATGTACTCGAAACCGCCCTTTGCTTTCTTGAGAGGTCCTACTTGATCTAGCCCCCAGCAGGAGAATGGCCAAGCAGGTGGTATGCAGATGAGGTTGTGGGCTGGCACATGAGCCTGTCTTGCAAACATCTAACAACTTTTGCATCTTCTGACGAGTTCTTCTGCGTCTTTCAAAGCGGTTGGCTAGTAGAAACCAGTGTGAAATGCTTTGTCGACTAGTGTTCTTGAAGCGACGTGATTTTCACAGCAACCTGAGTGTATTTCGTCTAGGATTTGTTTGCCTTCTTCAAATGAGACGCATTTTAGGAGTACTCCTGATGATGCGGCTCTTCTGTAGAGCTTGTCTCCTACTAGGACGTAATTCTTGCTTCTATGGATAACTCGTGTGGCTTCCTATTTTTCTGCTGGCAATTTATTCTCTTTCATGTAATCAATAAAAACCTGGGTCCATGAAGTGGTGATTACCAAGATCTGGTTGTCTTTAGCTGAGATTTCAGGGGTTATCTCACCGGGTTGTTTGATAGAGGGAGCTGATAGCTCTTCTATGAATACACCGGGTGGGACCTTCGCCCTGTCTGATCTAAGCTTGGCGAGGATGTCTGCCGCAATATTAGAATCCCGTAGGACATGTAGAATTTCTAATCCTCGGAAATGTTTTTCGAGTTTTGGATTTCAGCACAGTAAGCACCCATGTTTTCTTTGGTGCAATCCCAATCTTTGTTGACTTGGTTGATGACTACTGCCGAATCACCGTATACGAGTAATCGCTTGATTCCGAGGGTAATTGCCACTCGTAACCCGTGGATGAGAGCTTCGTATTCTGCTTCATTGTTGGTATCTTGCCATAATATCTGAAGGACATACTTGAGTTGTTTTCCGTCTGGAGAAATTAGGAGGACGCCTGCACCGGCTCCACCTAGCTTGAGTGAGCCGTCAAAGTACATCTTCCAATGATCAAGGATGGTGCTTGGTATGGGTTGTTGAATTTCTGTCCATTCAGCAACAAAATCAGCAAGGGCTTGAGATTTAATCGCTTTCCGTGGGGTGAAATCGATGTTGAGAGCACCGAGTTCAACCGCCCACTTAGATATGTGCCCTGTTGCATCTCTGTTGTGTAAGATGTCTCCGAGTGGGAAATCTGTCACCACGGTAATCTTGTGGCTTTCAAAATAGTGACGAAGCTTGCGTGAAGTGATCAGTAGGGCGTATGGTAGTTTTGCACATGCGGGTACCAGATTTTTTATTCTGACAGTACTTCGCTAATGTAGTATATTAGGCGTTGTACTTTATACACGCGCCCTTCTTCTCTTTCCACTACTATTGTCGTGCTGACTATAGTAGAAGTTGTCGCAATGTATAGCATCATGTCTTCGTCTTTCTTTGGTGGTGTTAGGACTGGTGAGGATGTGAGGTATGCCTTAAGTTTCTTGAAAGCTTCATTAGCTTCTTTTGTCCACTCAAACTTGTCTGTCTTCTTTAGCAATTTAAAGAAAGGTAACCCTTTTTCGCCGAGTCTTGAAATAAAACGATTGAGTGCCGCCATGCAGCCTGTTAGTTTTTGTACATCTTTGACGCTTCAAGGAGGGCCCGTCTCTGTTATGGCTCGAATTTGCTTGGTGCTTGCTTCGATTCCATGATGACTGACCAAGAATCTGAGTAGTTGTCCTAAAGGAACTCCGAATACACACTTGTTTGGGTTCAATTTCCACCTCCATCTTTTTAGATTCTCGAAGGTTTGTTTTAAGTCTTCAATCAGTGCATCCGGGTTCTTTGTTTTTACAACCATGTCATCCATGTATGCTTCTATGTTTTCGCCGATCTGATCACCAAGGCATGTTTGGATAGCTCTTTGGTAAGTGGCTCCAGCATTCTTGAGTCCAAACGACATGGTCTTGTAGCAATAGGTGCCGAACGGAGTGATGAAAGATGTCTTGCTTTGGTCCTATTCTTTTAATGCGATCTGGTGATATCCGGAATAGCAGTCCAGAAAGGATAATAGGGCAGATCCTGCTGTTGAATCAACTATCTGATCAATGCGTGGTAGCTCAAATGGATCTTTCGGGTAGTGTTTATTGAGATCTGTGTAGTCGACACACATGCGCCACTCGTCTGTATTCTTTTTTTATACTAGAACTGGGTTTGCTAGCCAATCTAGATGAAGGATTTCTCGGATGAATCTGGCTGCCATTAGTTTTGTAATTTCCTTTTTAATTGCTGCCTTCTTATCGGGAGAGAATCGTCGTAGTCGTTGTTTTACAGGCCTGGAGCCTTCATTGATATCAATTCTGTACTCAGCCAACTCTCTTGGGACCCCTGGCATGTCGGCCGGCTTCCAAGCGAAGATATTTTTGTTGTCCCGAAGAAAGTTGGTGAGCGCGAGTTCCTATTTTGCTGATAGGTGTGCACTGATGATTGCCATTTTTGAGGGATCACTGGTGCCCAGGTCGATTTGCTTGACGTCGGCTTCTTTTGGTGGTGCTAGGATGCTTGGCTTTTTAGCCGGTATCTCTAGTTCTTCTTGACTCATTTCCACAGCAATAGTGGCTATTTCTTTTCTTCCATCGTTTGCTTGTGCTCTTGCTGTGATTTGAATAGCCTGAACATCACAGTCAAATGCGTGCTTTAAATCACTCCGAAGAGAAAGAACACCGTTTGGCCCTGGCATCTTAAGCAACAGGTACGGATAATACGGTGTTGCCATAAATTTTGCTAGTGCCGGGCGCCCGAGGATTGCGTGATATGATGAATCGAAGTCTGCGACTTCAAACTTGATGAACTCTGTACGGTAGTTTGAGGGAGTTCCAAAGGTAACCGGTAGAGTGATTTGTCCAAGTGGCATTGCTGCCTTGCCGAGTACTATGCCATAAAAAGGTGTGCTTGTTGGTGTGATCATCCCGGCGAGTTGTAGTCCCATCTTCCTTAGAGTTTCTGAAAAAATGATGTTGAGTCTGGCTCCTCCGTCGATTAGTACTTTTGTAACGGTCATACCGGCAATGGTTGGATCTAGAACCAGTGGGTAATGGCCTGCGTTTCCTATGCTGGTCCATTGGTCTTCTCTTGAAAATTGGATTGGATACTCTGACCAATTGAGATATCTTGGTGTAGCAGGTTCTGCTGCCATGATGGTTCGTAACGCTAGTTTTTCTTGATGTTTGCTTCTGGAATCTGAAACCCCAGCAAAGATTACCGCCACTGTTCCCCTAGATTTTTGGAATCCCTTGTCTTCAAGGTTGTCTCCTTTTTTCAGATTGTCTTCTTTATTGTTTCCCTTGCTATCTTTTCTAGTGTATCTTTTGTTGAAGGTGTAGCAATTTCCGATGGTGTGCTTTCTGTTGGGGTGCAAGGGGCAATGCATGTTCTCAATGTCGTCATATCTTCTGGGCTTGGTAAATTTCTTTGATTTGTCAGCCATTGCTACTGTGTTGTCTGGACCACGCTTTCTCTCCTGATGTCTGCTATTTCGAGGAATTTGCCTATTTGGATTGTCTCTATTGTTTCTATCCGGGAATCTTTCTCGTGTCTTCTCCTCTACAGTAATCATCTTTTCTACTGTTCTTCTGAATTCTTCATTGTTTCTTGGGTTTTCTTTGCAGAAGTCTTGAAATTGCCACCTAGCCATGATTCCGTGAGAGAAGGCTTCGATTACTTCTCGTTGTGTGATGTCATATACTTGAGCTCGTAGTTCGCCAAATCATCGATAGTAATTTCTGAGACTTTCACCTCCTTTCTGCTTGAGTCCTTTTAACTCTGCGTGGGTGATTGGATGTGTAATAATTCCCACGAAATTTTCACAGAAAGCTCTTTGCAAGTCTTCCCAATTTCTGATTGATCCTGGATTCAATTTGTCAAACCATTGGAGTGGCATGGTTTCTAGGGCCATGGGAAAGAACAAGGTTTTGATGTCATCATCTCCTCCAGCCAATTCAATCGATTGTGAGTAAATCCTGAGCCATTGCTTTGGTTCGGTCTTGCCATCATACTTGGAGTGGTTGGACGGCTTGAACTTGTGAGGTAGTCGTATTGAAGCAAGTCTGTTCGCAAAACAGGGGAATCTATCATGCGTTCTGGCTTCCGTATATTCTGATTCTGTGCCCCCTTCTTGCCAACTGTCGTCTTGGTGAGAGTAGTTCTACGTGACTGTCCGAGTAGGTGCTTTGCTTCTGGCCTTTCTTGGTTGCTCGACTCGGTTGTTCTAACTGTGATTTCTTCAACTCTCTCTATTGTGACTTCCACTTGGTCCAAGTCTTTCGAAAGCGGACTTCCTTTGATTTTGATCTTCCTGTTCATGAGATGTTGCTTTTCCGTCGTGCATTTTAAGGACTGTTGATCGGAGAAAATTTTGGAGCTGTTCTTGTTTTTCATTGGGATATGAGGTCGCCCTGAGTTCTTCTAGTGCTTCTCGGATTTTATCGTAGGGTGTGTTTGCTGCTCATCCTTCTTCAACCTCTCGTTCTGATTTTCTTCTATTGTACTCGGCTAGGTCTGATTCATATTTGATCCAAGTGTCCTTTCGCTGCTTAGCACGGCGTTGACGTCCTTGTTTTAATTTGTTCTTTCTTTCTCTCGCTTGCCTCTGACTCTCAGTCTCACCATCGTGCCCCTGGATAAATGGTGATATGTTGGATTCGGATTCATCTGAAGACCTCACGTCAGGTACTTCTGGGGGGATCAATGGTGATCGAGGACGGCGAATCATGAATACTTCTCTAGCGTGAGTCGTTCTGTCATCGTTGTTGATTTCTGTACTGCCAGAGCTGTTGATAACTTCAGTAGATGTTTCAAGGTCATAGATCAAATCTCCCTCTTGGTAGGGTAGAGTTTTTGTCGTCGTATCGTCGACTAGTTGGGTGCCGTCATCCTTAGGAATGGTACCCGGCCAGTGAACGATGCAGTCTTGAGAAGTTATAGTTAGAACGAGACCTTTCTGGGCTCCCTTCAGTGGCATTCCGAGCACCGGATCGAGGAATCCTTCAGGCCATGTTTGATTAAACGTCGCCATGTTGTGGAGTCTGAACGGAAGAGGACCCGACTTCTTTGAAGTACTCTGGGTGTACTCCGAGTAGTATTCTTGACAGGTTGACGTCATGCTCCGAAGCTTTGTCAGAAAAGAACTTGGTTTTCCGAAGGAACTCGGATAAGACTTTGTCTCGGAAACGGAACTTGAGTCTGAATCGGATGCGTGAAGTCGCGGAATCCGAGCTGGATTGGACATTATGAGCTGCGCAAATCTTTCAGCAAGTTGATCTGTCGTTGTCGTCGAAATGAAAGAGTCCTGATGATGATTCGAATCTTCGAGGAGACGGCCTTGGAGTTGGCCATCGTCGCCTGCGTCGCAGATCCATGAACCGAAGATGAAGATTGATCCCTTCGAGAAGATCATGTTGTCGAGGTCCATTGAGCTCTCGGATGCAAAGTCGCCGAAAGCCCCTACCTGGCGCGCCAGCTGTCGATGTTTGACCACCGATAGCCTACCACGAGGGTACTCGGGGCAGTATATTCGGACTTCAGCGTGTGCAGAACTCGATGGTAACGCAAGAGACAGTCGATTTATCCTGGTTCGGACCCTCGATCTTTGATCGAGTAATAGCCCTACGTCCAGTCGGCGTTAGCCTTTGCGTTGGATTGATCGTAAAGTGTTGGGTTGTTTAATTGTTGTTCTGATCTCCCGATATAAGGAGCCCTGCCCTCCTTTATATAGTCAGGAGGCCAGAGTCCTAGTCGGTTTACAATGAGAGTTCCTAGTAGGATTACAGGATAATACTACTACTAAGATTACAGGGGAAGAATCCTAGTCAGGCTAGTTCTTCTCCCTTCCTTGCGAGGTATCCTATGAGTCCCGCACCGACAGAGACTAGATCTAGGCCCAATTGGGCTGCGGCTTTTTTCTTTTTTAATTTGATTTATCGAGGCGGGCATTTCAACCGTTTCGGTAAATGCCTGATTTACCGTGACTTTTCTGCCGAGACGGTTGTGATGCCCGCCTCGAAAAATTAGTTTTGCCCGCCTCGGTAAAAGTTTTCGGTAGTCGTGATTAATCAATCCTTATGGTCATCATTTTGCTGCAACAATGGTCAAAGTTGAACCACGTCCCTGAAAAGTACCTAACAAGTTTTTTGTTTGTGAGCTAAGCTTAAACTTTGGCCTTTTTCCTTCTTATTATATTTTCATCTCTAGTTATCTCTTTTTTCTTCGGATTATCTTCTAGCTTGTCCGGCCAGATAAAATTTTATAAAATTTCAGAGGTAACTTTCTCCGACCCAAGAGTGCACGGTAAAAATGGGTAGCAGGCTAGCAGCACGAAAGCCTGGCTCGAGTTGGACCAAACTCAGGCCCGAGTACAGCGGCTACCAGCTGGAGGAACTGTGACGAGAGTACACAGCCGGCAGTCTGGCCAATACGAAGTAATTCTAAGAAGAACAGGACACTGTATCCGTATATGCATACTGCGTACGTGCTGTGTACTCATCACAACAACAACAACAACTACTACTATATTTCGCTTTTCAAAAATTATAATTATTGAATTTATAGTACAATATAGTTTTATAATAAATATATTTGAGAAAAATCGCTGCTATTTTTTTTATAAAACTAGTTAAAAATTAATAAAATTTAAAAGAGAGAAGCGTTTTTTTAATGATGAGTAGGTAACGTAAGTGCGGGTGTCAAGCAGCCAGCCGGCATGCACCAAAAGCTACAGTACGTACCCGTGCATATGCATAACGCATGCACGCTGCAAAGGGCGCTGCAGATTATCACGTTTGCTGTCCTTGTATACATTACAAATAAAAAAGAAAAGTTTATTGCGACGTGCTGATGATCAAATCAAAGCAGAATTTGTTTGGGTCTTTTCATGGTGACCTGGTGTGGTCTGAACTCTGAGCTACTCTGCAGCAATTTTGAAACGCTCCCTTCTTTCTTTCCTCAAAGTACTGTTAGCAACCAATTGAATTGGAGAATTGAGGAAAAAACTAGAAGAACGAGAGTTGCTAGGACGGAGGAATGATTGCTGATGAATGAATTCAGTTACAAGTTCATCCATATGCTTCGTTACTGCAAAATGGATTTTTAAAGACGGGCATTAAAAATTAAAAAAAATAGATATTTTCTAGGACTCAAATCCACGACCTAGTTTCAGCTAATGCACATATTTAGGATTCATTCTATCTTTTTTATAAATATCAAAATCTTGTATTTAATATTTTGGCTATTAAATGAATTCAAATGAAAAAAAAAGTTTTAACTACACAGTTTTAAATCTTGTCAAGCACTCAACTTTAGTATTGAACATCAAAGAGGATGAGGACAAAATTAACCATAGAGGATGAGCACAAAAGATAACCATGTCAGATCGATGAGGTTGCATTCTGCCTTTCGTTTACAGAACGACTCGAATAGAATAGCTTGCTAGAATGCTAGTTGCTAGATGATAACTAACCTCTGCTGGAAGGTCGAACATAGCAGTTGGCAAGCTGAGGCCATTTTATCAGAAGAATTCAAGGTTCATTTAGCTTAATAGTATTTTCTTTTTGAATCACACCGGAGACAAGCTTTTTGCTGTTTACAGTTCTAAGTTCTTGGCTATGTACAACATACGCCAAAAAGAATGGAGCAATCAGAAAAGGAAAAAAGTGGCAACAGAGACCACAAGCTGTCTTCTCAAAAATAAAAATAAAAATAAAAATAAAAAAAGAAAGAAAACACAACTCCACAAGCTGTTGTCAATGCAATCAACTTTGAGTAACTCAGAGCAATGCTATTACCAAATCAAGCGGCACCGATTTACTCCGAGCACAAGTGAAACCACACAAACAAACAGACAAAAAATGGTGCTCATAGCGACGTGCGACCTGCTTCGTCACTCATCATCCCTTTGAAACTTCTGGCCAGCCAGATAGCGGTTTCTCGTGGGGACACCTTATTCTTCCCAAACGGCTTGAGAACAATTGCTAGCTCCTCCAGCCTTTGATTCTCCAGCAGATCCGCGGAAAGCTCCAGAAGCCCTTCGAGAGCCTCAGCACGTTGCCGAAACGATGTAACATCAAGTGCTTCCTTAGTAGGGGATGCCTCTTCCTTCATTCCGTTGCTGGTCCCTGATGAGGCAGCAGATAATTTTACATTGTCCGAGGCAGCTAGTGCCTTAGTAGCAACATTGGCTTCTGGGACATGTGATGTAGCAATAACTGATGAGGACCGTGCTGGAGGCAGGATGTTTGATGAGCTGATCCTTGCATCAGCCTCTTCTGGTACCACATCCAGTAGTTTGATCACATCAGCGGTCTGAGCTTCTCTTTGAACACTTTCTTGTGTTGGCTGCTCATCACTGACACAGAAAGTGCTGTGTCTTATAGGCTGTATAATAACATCATCAACTGGAGGGTTTAAATGAGAAACTACATGTCTCTTCCATGACTGAAGAAAAATGGGTGTGTCCAATAGTGTGCCTTTTGTGGCTGGAATAGAATGAGCAACTTCTGGTGCTGATGAAACAGGAGGAGCAACTTCTGGTACCGATGAAAGCAGCTCCTGGACAGTGAACTTATCTTCACCGCTTTGGAATGCAATGTTGCTCTGCTCATGATTGCTAGATTGCACATCTTTGGAAACAAACTCTTGTTCAGAACTCAGAAAGGATGGTTCCAAATCTGACCTCAGGCTTGAACCACCATTGTTAGTTGCAACATTCTTGTCAGTGCTAATTTCTGAACATGGTATGGTGCTTTTGTCATCCTCTTCGATTGTGTTGGGTGAACAGCCTGTACATGGTGAAACCAAGCAGACAGGTGAATTAGGTTCAGATAGTTCAGGCTGGTCCATATTTTCAGTACAACCAACTGTAGAACTTGAGCAAGTGCTGCTGTGTTCCTTTGCTGAAACGGTGAAAAGCTCCCAAAGATTTGTTGAGTTTGCTCGTGAAGCATCCAGTTTCATATGCTGTCCTTCTGAAGGATTTGAAGAAATCATTAAGCTTCGTGGAGGATCACTAAGAGCATCCAGTTTCATATCTGGGCTACAGGATGGTCGCTCTGGAGTTTTCTCTCTCTCTCTTATGAACTTGGTATAAGCACGTCTTGTCATTGTGACTGGAAAGCTTGGAGTCCCTGCTCCAGCTTGCCTCTGAGGGCTAGGACGTCTAGCAGCAGGTGATGTCTTGTTCTTAGTTTTTCCTGAAGCTGCAGCCCCATTTTCTGTGATTTGTTTGGCAGGTTCAGGAGTTGATGGCCCAGCGGTTTTCATTTTTGCACTATGTTCAACAATAGGTGACTGCAAGACCGATACCAGGAGACATAAGTAAGCAATATATGGAAAAAAAATTGGATTTCATGAAAACAAATAAGTTAACTCATACCAGTTGCTTTAAGGGTGGTGATGCTTCAACTTCATTTACATGTTCGTCATGGGATAGAATGTTGCCAGACTTTAAGCTGCATGGCATGTCACTGTTTGTCCTTGAAACCTGTAATGGTTGCTCTACTTGATTATTGTTGCTGAGGCCAGAACTCAGCTTTACATCACCTCTGACAGGAGAGTTGATTTCTCTCGTTCTGCTCTCCTCTCTAAGGGTTGTCATTATCTTCTCAATGATCTTTGGTTGTTTGCTCTCTGGTCTGGGATGGTGATCAACATGTATGCATTTCAATGAATCTTGCCTTTTAAACTGAACACTAGAATTGTCTCTAAGATCTTCAGGTGTTGCACCATTTTCATCTAACTTACCTTGATCCACACCTCGAATGCTTGCAGTATCAATGGTCTTTCTGTCAGTACTTGTAGTCCCGCCTGATGTGCTTCTGTCACTTGATTGGGCACTGTCAATGTCACTACTGGAAATGCTACTGCTTTGGCTGTCAGACATGCTTCTCTGACTGCTCCGTGAAGTGGGCAATGGTTTCTCTGGCATCCGCATGGGGTTTGAAGAATCATAAAGGGGGCGGTATTGATTAACATAAGGTAGCAAGTACGGGTTCTTCAGGATCTCAGATGCCTGTTCAAATGATTTAACATAAATGTTCAAAATCCAGATGAAAAGAAGAACTGCTGCATGAAGGTTCAAGGTTCATAATATCTTACAGTAGGTCGATGCTCTGGACTCTTCCTCAACATACTTTTGATTAGGGTTTTCCTGTACCCAACAGTAAAAAACGATCTTTTGAGCTGTACATTCTATATGAAACTGTTCTAACAATATTGTGTATAAAAAAAGGAAACATTTAGCAGTTTGCTATTAACATTACTTGGTTCTCGGGAACAAGAATAAGCACTGCTTATATAGAGAGTGCATACCATGTGATAGAAATGGTTACCAGGATCACTTTTAAACATGCAAAGAACAACTGTTCCAACTTCCACAAGATCTACTTCATGTAGAGAAGTTCACTTACATAGACACTGAGTAACAGGCAGGCAAAGGACCCATGGAAGACCGATTTATCTTACTTATTAATCCAGCCATATCCTGCAGGCAATGAAAATCAGGTAAGACCATCAGAAAGCAGTAATTACATACACTAGGATCACTAAAAGAGCGCCAATGAATATCCATGTTCCCTATATTTTATGTAATGTAACATAAAAGGCATCAACCAGAGGAATCTACATCTGGGTAACCATTTTGAAGTACTCCCTCTATTCCAAAATTAAAAATGCAAAAACATGTACAAGATCAAATTAATTTCATCAAATTCACCATGAAATATGTCTTGATAGTGGATTTATTTGGTATTGTAGATGTTAATTCTACAAACTTAGTCTAAGTTAGAGAAATTTGACTTAAGACAACTAAAAAGAACTACATTTTGGGACAGTGATAAGAAATAAGATCAGACAAAAACTCACAAATGCCTTGAAGGCAGGTCGATGAGCTGCCATCTCATACATACAACATCCTATACAAATGAAAACATGTTAAGTTAGAAATTTATAATAAATCATCAGTTACGTAAACATCTTACATTACAGAAAGAACTGAGCCAGATAATACATAATACCGAGAGACCAGATGTCGGACTTGAAACCATATGGAATATCGGCTAGCAGCTCTGGGCACATGTAATTTGGTGTCCCGACAACCTAAAAAAAGCATGGTGCCACCAGTTATTGCACAAATACAAAACAAGAATTACACCTTCATACATTCCATGAGATGGACTAGCATATCTACATGGTTCATGGTAACCTAAAAAAAGCATGGTGCCACCAGTTATTGCACAAATACAAAACAAGAATTACACCTTCATACATTCCATGAGATGGACTAGCATATCTACATGGTTCATGGTAAATCTACAACAAAGAATTATGAAGCGATATCGTCTGCCCGGCTACCTTTCGATTCACCCCCAGATATGTTTCACCCGGTGCCTTCGCTTCACCCCCCACGTACGTTTCACATGGCGGCTGTGAAATTTTAAACGGTGCGCGTGCGCGACCCGGCCACGATCGACGACGCCATCCTCGGATGGACGCCTCTATCACCTTGTGCTGCCCAGAGGAGGATATCCGCTTCTCCCCCGACAGCGACAACCACCACCGCCATCTCCTGCGCCAATGCCGCCGTCGCCATCACCTCGCGCCGCCATCGACCACCAACCCAACCCATGGTCTCAAATTGGAGCTGCTAGGCCTCCGGATCCCCTCCGAAACCTGGACGTTGGGGCGAGCTCGAGCACTGCGGCCTCAATGCGCTGATGGTCGAGGGTGCCAGTGTCGTCCCCCGCCACCCATCGGTTCGGCGTGATGGCGTGCCGACCCGGTTGGGGCGGGGTGGATCGAGTCACATTGCCCCCTCCGCGCCGCCACCTCCCCGTGCATCGCCCCCTCAGCACCGCTCTACGCCATTGCGGCTGTGCTGCTGCCGGACCTAGGACCCGTATGAGCAACTGGAGGTGGCGCACAAGATCATGGCCATGGCCGTGGCGGATCGGGCCTCGCACCTCGAGCTCAAGGCCGCGCGACTACGACAGAGGCTGGCGAACAGGAATTGCCTTGCCATCGAACTCGACGACAGGGCCGCCAAACTCGAGCTGGCTCTCCATGACGTCGACACGCGATTCTGCATCGAACTCGATGACAACGTGAGAGTTCACCACCTCGCCTCACTTGGCTGCTTGCTGCTCTGAATTTTTTGGTTTTGGCGGTGTCTTGCTTGACTGATGAGCCAATTGATTTCACTGCTATTCTGGTGTAGATGAAGGCCAAGATGGTCAAGGAGCAGTACTCGCTCGCGCATATATACTGGAAGCTGGCCAGGGACCTCGCCTAGGTGGCTGCTTCTTGTGATCTAACAAGATGTTTGGTTCACATTAGTTGTTTCTTTTTATATATATATTTCTTTAACTGACTATGTATTTGGAAACCTTCAAGCAACATCTCATGAAGCCGTTAGGCGATGATAATTCCCAAGTGAGTCATCCCCTTCCCTGCATTTCTTTTTCCGTTAGTTTGTGCAAATCAGTAAGGCAAAGAACATTCACGCCCTGATTCAAGTTTTCTATATTTTCCTCTCTATTGGTTCATGTGCACATGTGCTGCTGGTTGCAATTTATTTGAAATTGAACATGTGCACAGGTCCTTGTTAAGTATATCAAATTGTGCTTGGGCGAGGCCATGCCCGAGGCAAGGCGCAGGCTCACGTGATCCAAGGCTGAACGCCGGTGATGGTAGCCAAACAGCAGAGCGACGTGATTGGAGGGACTGTCCATGAATACCTTTCGCTGTCGCTATAGGATGCCGCTAGACTCATGCGCCCTTACATAAAGGAATTGTTTGTGATTAGTGATTCCACTGGTTCTGTTAATGTTAATTTGGTTTTTCACCTCTTCGTTTTTGCCAACTTGTAGCGGAATCCATGGCATTGGTGGCGCTGATCTGCAACATGGACCAAAAGAAGGCCTTGCAGGTGCGTGACCCCGTGGCCGCATCACTATGTTGATTGCATTGTAGAGTCCTATACTGTGATTATCTCACTGTTTGTTTCTGCTTTCACTTGTGCAGATGCAGGTCAATCGTCAGTTTTCAGAAGGCGCACCTGTGGGACTTGATGGCCGACGCTGGCCGCTGCAAGGCAGTGATGGCGTAGGGATTCATGTCTGTGCTCGTGGAACTCGTCTCTTGCGTGTCTGTGGGTTCTGTTTACTTAGCTAAGCTGAAATCAAGTCCCCTAAATTTAGGAGTACAGAATTTCAGTATCTGTTCTTGTCACTAATAAGGCCTTGGTGTTATTGTAGGCTTAGGAGCCTGCAAAGCTCCATCCACCGGGGACTTCAGCCGAGTACAGCTGAGCTTGTTGCCTCAACAGTTGTTGACAGTATCTTTGAAACTCTAAATGCACGTGCATTCTTCCCATTCATGGGCTTTTGTCAAGGATGTGATCAGGGTAGGTGACGATGTGAGATATAAAGAGGTGGTTTTCTGGATTGGATGAAAGTGCCCAGTGGCCATTGCAAGTGAAATTTACTTAGGGTGGCCATTTTGGACATGAAAATAGGCCTGACTCTGTGAATGTAGTGCTGATGAAGGGCGATGACGTTCTACCTTTTCTGAATTGCATGCCATTGAGCAATCAAGGCAGCTGCAAGCCTGCAAGTATCTAATTAGAGCTGACCCTCTCCCCTCTTGAAGCTTATTTAATCATCCCTTTTTGTTTGTGGCTCTGCCTAGGAAGGTCATTTCGATCTGTGACAACCAGCACAGTTCCACATACATTAGGAGAGTAAATGTGCAGCAAGAGAAGGGAGGGTTTGGTTTCTATGATTGAGCACAACAAATATTTTAAAATCATTTAGTTATTTGTTAATAGTATTGTGTATCTACAATGGTCTCAGGGAAAGCAAAAGAAAGCTTTTGCAATGGAATGCTGCAATGGTCTGACCGTTTGAGTGGTATGCCAGAAGCCCAGAAGGCAGCATAATTTGAAGGTCTTGTTCCCTACAATTCCTGTATGTTTCTCATGTATGTGCTTCCATTCATTTTTAGTATGTCCTCAGTCTTTGATAGAGCCATAAATAACTTTAGTTGTTTCTACTGTGGGGATATGGGCAAGTAGACATATTACTGATCTTTGAGAGTTTTTTTATTCATAATACACACACATGAGAACCTGTAACCATTCAGTACAGTGCTCCCTGTCTACCAACCGTTCTTTAATTTAGTAATCGTTTCTTTTGGTCTTGCATATAGTTCATTCTTTCATTCAGTGTTTCAGTATTTCAGTTTTTTTTATTCTATGAATTTGCTGCTTTTTAGTTGTAGAATAATTTTCCTGGTTGAACCTGCAACCTTTCAGTTTCAGTCCTCTGTTAAGAAACTAGATGGGTCGGCAATTAAACAATGAAATATTTGATGGTCTGTTCTTGCGACCTTGAGCAAACAAAAAAATCAAAAATCAAAAATTCATCGCAGGTAAGCTGTAAGTGAAATGTTTCTGTTGTCTGCTGAAACTTGATTCACCAGTTAATTTCCAAGGTAGTTCTCTGTGCATATCTATTGGAGAACTCAGCAGTACTACCACTTTGTTTTAGGGAATGGTCTTTTACCATGTTGCATGCTTCAGCTTTAGATGAATTGGTGTGGCTATAGTTTTTTCCATGTTGCATAATGTTTGCCTATAGACATGCATTGACACCTTAAATTAAACCTATACAAAATTTCCACTTGGTATTTGAATTTGCCAATCAATTGATGTAAACAGATAGCTATATAAGCTACTGCTACTTTTGTTTATCATACTAAGAATTCCCCTGATTCATATTAGTGTATGCTCTGCTGTATGATATTTGTGAATGGCCTATCGTTGACACTAATTCCAGCATTGTAATATAATTACAATCAATATTTTTGAAAAATATATTACAACCTTCAGGCAGTATACTGATATCTCGCATGTTTTTGCTTGTCATGTTGTTGGTTGTAGTTAACAAATCCATTACTGTTACTCTTTGGAGGCTGCGCTGTTGGGGGTGGGTATGTACCTGAGTCTGTTGTTGCCTCCACAGGTCTCTAACAAATCACACAAGATAAGAGTTGTTGCTGGTGTGTCCTACCTCGTCATTCCTTCATGGCTGTTGTTCAGGTAGCCTTTGCAAGGGCATGGACAAGGGAAGAGAGAAGCAAGGAGGGACAATAAGGAAATGCTCATATGGCTCTGAAATTTCAATAAATTAGTCATAGAATGATATTGGTTTGAAATTTAGGTTTTGGCTTAGGCCGAGAAACAAATTAATTAGAAGAATGTAATCATGAATGGTCTTATTTTCAGGCATGCTCCACAAAGACAATAATATAAGGTGAAGGATGAAGTAATATCATAAGATTTGGTTATGGAATGTATTTTTGAGTTAAATACTTAAATTGCTCAGTTCTTGACTTAATTCATGTGCCTTTTAAGGCTTGATGTCATGACCCTTTTCTTGAACTCGAAAGACGATCAACTGGATCAAAAACAATACGTGGTGAACTAATGAAGTGGTCGTTTTGGTCAATAATACATGTTTCAAACAAAATGCCAATGAAACAACACTTTATTTTACTATCCTTGAAAATATTTAGATCACGTGTGAATAATTGGACAAGGCTGCGATTTGTGTTTAGCACATTGGAATCATGATATGATAACCATGAATGGTTAAGATGATTTTTTTAATAGCATCACATAAATTATCACCCTTGAAACATGATATTAGCCCGTACTAAAGTAGTCGGACATTAATTTGTTCCCATTGCAACGCACGGGCATGATCCTAGTATAAGAAGGGAAAGGATCCTCCCCCCAGGGGCCCCTGGATCTAAATTTTAATTCCTATCTTTGAATAGACTCTAACTGGAATTTGGGTCAAAAGTCCCAAAACCCATCCAGTGGCAGTAAAGAAATGAGGTTCCCAATCAGTTGTAAAATGAAATGTTAATCCAAAAATAAACAAGATGAGGGATAAATTCACGGTTGATGAGTATTTAGCGTTTTACCTGGTGTATTGTATGAGTGATTAACAAATTCAGTAATTTTTTTCTATAATCAGGAAGCTTTAGGATGACACAAGGTTTTGAGACAGAACAAAGAGGAAGGAAAGGAAACATGCTGGAACACCATACCGATGAAGCTAAATCATCTTCCTTCAAAGTCTTTGCTAGGCCAAAGTCTCCTGCATGAAGACCAGATAATAAGATAACTTGATATGATGAAGCATAACAAGAAACAGATGTAATATGTCATTACTGTATTTGTTGTGAGAAACTAACCAAGGCGTATGTCCTGATCTTTGGTGAGAAATATGTTGGAGCACTGCAAGCTTGAGGAGTCATGACCATTTATTGCATAAAAAATTGACAATGATGATCATCTACTGTGTTTCACTTACCTTCAGGTCACGGTGCAAGACATAGTTCGAGTGCAAGTAATCTACAGCCAACACCAATTGAGCGAACCATTTAAGCAATACCTGAGGATTATTCGATGTTATGAGTGCAATGTGGATGATTTCCTTCCTTCAATCAGATAAACAAAATAGACAAGTCTTCTCATACCTCCTCAGAAAAGTATGTACCATTTGATTTCTTCATCAGCTCATCCCTGAAAAATAAGACCAATGTGAGATATAACACAATGTGGTTATGTTGCAACTTAAAGGATGACCTCCAATACGAAAGCACTAAATCACACTCACATGTCTCCACCTTCACAATAGCCCGTGATAATGCAGACATAACAACCCTGCATAACTCACCTTGTCAACTAAATAAGTTCAGACAGAAGAAACCAGGTAAGAACAAGTTCCTGAACTACAAAACCTTCTCAACCCAAGCCTCCTTGAATTCAACAATGTAAGGGTGCTGCAGCCAGGCAATCAGAGCCATCTGCAATTCATCTTTTCTCTTACTAACTCTTCAAGGCACAACCAATGAATCAGAAACAAAGCATCACATTTCACCAACCTCTTGATGGGCAGACTTCCGACAGCGCTCCGTCTGCCTCGCAAGCCGGATTTTCTTCAACACATACCTGCAAGGCAATCATACAGTCACCCGAATGGTAGACAAAGCCATATATAGCCTACATACTGATGGAAGAGCGATGTATCTTACTTCTTCTTTTCAATCTTGTGATTGACTAGGATGGCGGCACCGAAGGCCCCGCAGCCAATCTGCTCCATGATTTCGTATTGATCCATCCGTGACTCCATGAGCCTCAATACGTGACAAAACAATCACAGTCTAGCAGCAGCAACTCGCAACAGGTACGTCAATCTTTATATACCGGAACCAGTCACATTTCTCCTGCCCAAGCCCAACTGAGGTTCAAACACCGCGACATCCTAAGCCAGCTCTGCAAAAGAAAGCACACAGACACCTAATAAGCCAAGCTGCAAGCTGCTTTGATGAAAGCGCACGCGCTATCACGTGGCGTCCAATCAAACCCACAACATTTGCCTTTTCTTAGAAAGGAAGGGGTGATGTTACACAGGAAAGTTATTGAACCACGGGAATCGATGAACTACTCGGCGAGAATCTAATGCATCGGTTATCCAAAACAGTGGTGCTACTACTGATTTCGCAGCAGCTCTGCACACAGCACGCTGCTCCCACCAACCGGAACCGGGCGCCGACAGAGGCAAGGGGCCTTACCGCGGCGGTGTCCACCTGCATTGGCGAGCGACGAAGCTTCTCCTCCGCTTCTGGCGGGAACCGGCGACGCCAGCGGCGACTGGACGACGTCGCGGCGAGATCTCCTGCTCCGTGGACGCCGCCGCCTCTGCTCTGTCGAGAGCCGCGGGCTCCTCGCGGCTCAACCTACCACTCCCTACTGGCTCCGGATTTGATTTGGTTGTTGGTTTGCGCAGTGCGGCGTAGGCTAACGGTGTGGCCGACGGAGTTTTGCTCGGCGGCTTTTATACGGCGCGGCCGCAACAGCGGGCGGTGGGGTTAAAGGCACATCAGCAGAGGCAGGGTGATGGTTGCAGGGTTAAAAGGTACCAATTTTTGGAAGTGTGGCTTCCACCAATCCTTTTTAGGTTATGTTTAGATTCCATTATCTAAAGTTTAACCTCTAAAATTTAGATCATTTTAGCTCTTAAAGCTTCAAAAGTATAATTTAAAGTGTTGTCTGAAGTTTAATCAACCTCGCAAAAAGATTATTAGCTTATTAGACCACACAAATAAATCTTTAAATTTAGCTGATTAAACTTTAGTCCGTATAGACCTCAGTTTTTAATGTGACTTACACCAATTTACTGTCCTGTGACGTGTGCTATTAGTGCAAGAAAATTACATCTGACCTACAATGCTGAACCGAATTACCATTTTTTTTACGGGAGTACCTTCATGGTTTTGAATATTGAAAGTTTCAGTAATTAAAATTTTGAATTTAAATTCCATGTTTGAAGTAGTAGATAATAAAAAATATTTGGATTTGGAACATGAAAATTTTGATTCTTTATATAAACTGAAGTACATTTTAAAGACTATCTCGTGCTCACTTCATTCCACAAGTTTGGTTTGCATGTACTTTTATTATTTGTTGTTTGAAAGGTCCCTACTCTCCTAGTCCTGAAGCCAAAATAAATAAGATTGAAGCTAATCCAAATCATTTGATGCAATATCATGCATGGAGGATTAGTATAAATGCTATTATACAAACTGACGATATGAATACGGTTGGTTTGCTACTACAAATATGCTGCAAGCCATCCAACAGACCGATTTGATGTGTGAACCAAGGCAGAACCATGAGTCCATAACACATCCTCACAAAATTAAAAATAACTTTCTTTTAGAAAAAGAAAAAAAAAACACAATGCATCACATGTTGCTGGCTTACATGCCGTTTGGACTTTGGAGTGATTAACTATAAATAAATAAAAAAGTGGTCAAATCATTGCTCACATGCTGACATGCATATCTCAACTTGCCTGACATTTCATTCTAATATATATATATATATATATATATATATATATATATATATATATATATATATATATATATATATATATATATGCCATGTTCGTTTGGCTGATAAGCCACGGCTGAAAGTATTGTTGGTTGATTTGTTGTGAGAGAAAAATATTATTTGTTGGCTGAAAAAGTATATCTTATAAGCCAGGCGAACAGGACGATGGTATGGTTCATTTCGCTTCACTGTACTTTTAGCAGTTTATTGTTTGGTATCAACCATAATATACTCCCTCTATCAAGAATGCACAACTCATTTTGTTTCTGTCTCCAACAGGTCACCCGCAAGGGCATCCAAACTCAAAATGAAAAATAAGTCTTCGACAGTATTGTATCGGCCTCCAACATAGTACCTATATAGGAGGCTCGTTTTAGGTGCCAGAAGAGACACAACCTAAATCTGAGTATCCTCTCTCCTAGAAATCCATTTGCAAAAAAAAAGGATATTGAACCATTTGCATGTAGCGCTATCCAAACGTAGAATATGTCTTGTATTTTGGGTGTCGTCGTTGGAGATGGTCTTATTATCAAGCTTTTGACCAACAATCACTCTATTAACAAATACTTTTGTGATATAAAAAATTTGTGTTACAATATTAGATTCAGATTTGAAAGAACTTATATAGGAATAAAAGTTCGTGTCATAAAACGACATCTTGTTAATAAGTAATGCTGGTCAAAGTATCCTCCAGATAAAACAAAATCAGTTTTGCTATATCATATCCAGTTGAAAAACTTCCCTCCTACATCTGAATTTTATGAGCATGTTATAAGAGGAAAAAAAAAAACAGGCGTTTTACAACCAGATTAAAGGTGTTGTGAAATGGTAAAATATTCCTTAAACTTTAGTCGAGTGAATTGGCAAATTGTGTTGTGGTCCTTAAACTTTTTCCTACAATATTTTTCCTATTGGTCATATTCGCTTGAACTTATCAACCGGCTTACCAGCTAGAATCTACCGTATTTTTCTCTCACAACAAAACAGTTTCAGTCGGCTTATGTATCCGCCGAACAAAGCGTAAGTCCATACACTTTGTCAATATCCTAAGCCGCCTTCCAAAGCAGGCCAGATAAGACTCTGCCACCTACGTGGCATATGATGTGGCGCCATGTGCTCTCTTTTTTTTTATTTCATAAATTGGTTGAAACTTTGAAAATGGTATAAAATTATAGAAAATTCGTAAAAAGCAAAGTCCAGTTTTGTTAGACTCCACATATACAGTTGATATATAATATGGCGTATTTTAGTTTAAAGTTTTTGCTGTAGTTGTAAATCTACATGTCTCTGTAGATCCACATGAGTACATTTTACAAGTGCAAGATTTTTGGGACGGGGACTGGTAGTAATTCGCAGAGCATGGGGCGGTGTGATTGCTACACTGGTGAGTGGTGAGTGAAGACTGAAGAGCTGCACCGTCCGTGCATCATGATTAACATCGACTGCTTCAGCATCAGCAACGTCAGATCCGGCAAAAACAGGTCCGCGTCTCTTTTTTTTATCACTGACATGTGGGTTCTATGCTTAAGAGCAAATAGCAATAGAGCATGCATGCTGTTGCTGTTACCCCAGGTAGACGACGTGGCTGCAGCAAAGATGACGCCATGTCGGCAAGACGGCAAAGGTTCAAACCGGGCAACGATCGGATAAGGAGAAATTCAGAAGAGTCAATTCCTCGGTGCCACTGAAAATTTTTGGACTTCCCTCAAAGCCATCGAAATTTTTAAGTTCCCTTCACTACCGTCAAATAAAATTTATGTTTCCCTTACTGTCATTCCGTCTGATCTCGGTTATATTTGTGTCACTGACAAATCTGCACCCACACAAGGACGGTGACGTCCCTAAAAATTTGATGCCCAATATACCCCCTTAGAGATCGACAACATGGGCCCACCAATAGAGTTATTCTCACGTGATGTTTTTCCCAACCCTCCCCATCTAAATTGTAAGCATCCTCATCTGAATCGCGAGCTTTGCTCGCGAACCCTAGCATGAGGTGACCGAGACCCGCGGAGCGGCTAGGAGGCGGCGGCGACCGAGACCCACGGACCGGCTCGGAGGCGGCAGGCGTTCCTCGCGGCCAAGAGGTAGGGGTAGTGTGCGAGCCCCAGTGCCTGGGAGCGGCGGGCCGTCGGCGGCCTCGCCTCGCTCCTGGGAGGCTATGGGCCGGCGGCGTGCGAGCCTCGCACCTGGGAGCGGCAGGCCGGCGGCGACCGCAGCCCCGCGCCTAGGAGGACGTGGGCCGACAGCGCTGAACCCCCACGCCAGGAAGGTGCGGACCGAGCCCCGTGGTAGGAAGACGTCGTGGCCTTGGAGTGCCTGGGCTGTGGGCTTGCGGTGGGCGACTACTGATTCGTGGACAACGAAGATGGCAGCGGCAGATCCACACCAATCTTAGCTTCTTCCAGGGTATTGCCATTATCCATTTGTTCTTGAATTCTTGTTCTTAGTTCACAATATTACGCTTAATGTACGATAAGAAGCTGAAACCAGTAGTAACTCCTCTAGTTTTTTATGCCATCTTTAACAGGATGGATCCGAAATCGAGTTTTTTTATTGGAAATAAGGCTTCTGGGGAACTGTAGAAGTAGGCAGGATGTTTCTTGCTTTCGTATCAGCATGGTTGACGACTCTGACACGTGCAATTTCAAGGACTTTGTTGATGAAACTGTGACAAAGTATCCCCCAGGATATGATGAACTAGTTGCAGTTGCCTATTATGATATTATCACTGAGAAACACATAGAAATCAAATCTGACCAAGACCTGCTTGCATTGTTTGCTAAACATGTTGAGTGCAAAGTAGTGAATATGGTTATTGCATACCCACTTCCAACAGAAAACCTTGAGTGGCCTAATATGTCAAAGGAGCATGTGAAAATCCACTCCACCAATCCAACAAGTAGCCAACCCACTGATCCAACAAGCAGACAACCCACTGAACCAACAACCACCTACCCTGATGATGACGAGTACCTAGCAAATCCTGAACCAGAAAATGAATTTGTTGGTGTGGATGATGAGGGTTTGTACTTACAAATTGCACCTCAAACTGGGGCTTCTCTTGAGGGTGGCGCCTCTAAGTCTAAGTCTGATCTTGATTTTGACGAAGACTATGAGGAAGAGGATGGGTTGGTTGGAAAGGATCCTGTACCACCTCCTATTGTTGCTTATGATAAGGAAGACCCTTCAATGGTTGTTGGTAGCAAATATCTCAGCATGGGACAATTTAAGTTGGCGCTAAATCATTATGCAATCAAACACGAATTTGAGTATCTTACTGAAAAGAGTGCAAGCAGTGTTCCCAACTGTTGAACAAAGGGAGTGTATGTTCCATTTGGTGACCAATTTCAAGAAAAGATATCAAGGAAAGGTGTTTGATGACCACTTATGGACATTAGCCTATTCATGGTCTCCATATTTTTTTTAGAAGCATTGGCAAGCAATGGATGAAGCTAGACCAGATGCAATGAATTACATAAGGCAATGGCATAAGAGGATATGGACAAGAAGCCAATTCTTAACTCATTGCAAGGTGGACTATGTGACTAACAATCTGGTTGAGAGCTTCAATAACTGGATAAAGAATTATAAGGCAATGAACTTGGATGTTTTGATGGACAAGATCAGCCAACTATAGATGGGGAAGTGGCATACAAGGAGGACAATAGCAAACAAGTTTAACGGATTATTTTTGCCACACATCAAAAAGAGGTTAAAGGAGGAGAGTTTCAATTTGGAGATGGATGTAACTGCATGCTCACCACATGTTGCAGAGGTTTGTGTGAAGGGGAGCAATGGCTTTAAGTGTGTGGTCAACCTATAGGACAGAACATGTTCATGTAGAAAATTTGAAGTCTCAGGCATTCCATGTAAGCATGCTATTGCATTCATCACTTCAATGAAAGAACCTTTGGTGAAATATGTCGACACATATTATTCAGTTGACACTTTTAGAGCTGCATATGAGAATCTTATTCCAGCCATGATCGATAAGTCCCAATGGAAGAAATTTGATCATGGGTTTTTCATGTATCCGCCACTCTTAGTGCCCACTGCTGGTAGAAGGAAGAATGTGAGGTTCAAAGGGGGTACTAAGAGCAATGGCAGCAAAACACGCAAGAAAGGGCAGCACAGATGTGATATTTGCCAAGGCTATGGACATCACTGACACACTTGCAAAAATGGTAACTCAAATGACATTGCAGCCATGAAAGCTGAAAGGTACTGCGTTCACTATCCACTATGCAATCTCTAGTACATTTGCCATGTTGTACACTCATATATATGACACTAATATTATTGTGCATGCAGGGGCTCACCAAGTGAAAGGTCCTAATGGCTAGAGGGGGGTGAATAGCCTAATAAAAATTTCTACAACAACACTTAACAAAAGGGTTAGACAATTATGAGGCGAAGCAAGTGTTGCGCTAGGCTACTCAAAATGCAAGCCACCTACCACAATTCTAGTTTAGATAATATCTATCCACACAATAGCGATGACACTACCCTAAGTTAGTGTGCTCTCAAAAGCTAACTAAAGAGCTACACCAACCAAGCAATTAAGCTCTCACAACTAGCTACACTAAAGGGCTTGACAACTAGTTTGCGGTAAGGTAAAGAGAGTAAGCAAGATAGTTATACCGCCGTGTAAATGAAGGAGCCAATCAATCACAAGGATGAATAACAATGAAGACCAATTATCTTGGAATCAATGATGAACACAATGATTTTTTATCGAGGTTCACTTGCTTGCCGGCAAGCTAGTCCTCGTTGTGGCGATTCACTCACTTGGAGGTTCACGTGCTAATTGGCTTCACACGCCAAACCCTCAATAGGGTGCCGCACAACCAACACAAGATGAGGATCACACAAGCCACGAGCAATCCACTAGAGTACCTTTTGCCTCTCCGCTGGGGAAAGGTCAAGAACCCCCCACAATCACCACGATCGGAGCCGGAGACAATCACCACCCTCCGCTCAACGATCCTCGCTGCTTCAAGCCATCTAGGTGGCGGCAACCATCAAGAGTAACAAGCGAATCCCGCAGCAAAACACGAACACCAAGTGCCTTTAGATGCAAACACTCAAGCAATGCACTTGGATTCACTCCTAATCTCACAAAGATGATGAATCAATGATGAAGATGAGTGGGAGGGCTTTGGCTAAGCTCACAAGGTTGCTATGTCAATGCAAATGGCCAAGAGAGTGAGCTTTAGCCGGCCATGGCGCTTAAATAGAAGCCCCCACGAAATAGAGTCGTTGTACCCCTTCACTGGGCACAACACGGGGTGACCGGACGCTCCGGCCATATCGACCAGACTGGACCTCAGCGTCCGGTCATGCGATGCGTGCCACGTGTCCCCTCTCTTCAAATGTTGATCGCCCGATCTCAACGGTCAAGTGATGACCGGACGCTGTAGCTCAAAGTGACCGGACGCTGAACCCCAGCGTCTGGTCGTTTTCAGTAAGTATCCAGAGACGACTTTTCACGACCGGACGCATCTGGTCATGCTTGACCAGACTCACCCAGCGTCCGGTCACACGGTGACTCCCCTGTGCATGACCATGTCAGTGTGACCGGACGCAGCCAGCCAGTGTCCGGTCGTTTCAGCGCCAGTGTCCGGTCAAAGACCGACGCTGCGCTTCTTCTGCTGCTACTGACCGGACACGCCGGTCCTTCAGAGACCAGCGTCCGGTCACTTACAGTGGCCTTCATCTTTTCTATCTAGGGTGCCGGTGGCACCATCGGACTGTCCGCACTCTACGGGCGGACACTCCGCCGGTGAAGTTCCTAACCCTTGCTCAAATGTGCCAACCACCAAGTGTATCACCTTGTGCACATGTGTTAGCATATTTTCACAAACGTTTTCAAGGGTGTTAGCACTCCACTAGATCCTAAATGCATATGCAATGAGTTAGAGCATCTAGTGGCACTTTAATAACCGCATTTCGATACGAGTTTCACCCCTCTTAATAGTACGGCTATCAAACATAAATGTGATCACACTCTCTAAGTGTCTTGATCATCAAAACAAAATAGCTCCTACTATTTATACCTTTGCCTTGAGCCTTTTGTTTTTCTCCTTTTTCTTTTTCAAGTCCAAGCACTTGATCATCACCATGGCATCACCATTATCATGTCATGATCTTCATTTGCTTCACTACTTGGAATGTGCTATCTATCTCATGATCACTTGATAAACTAGGTTAGCGCTTAGGGTTTCATCAATTTACCAAAACCAAACTAGAGCTTTCACCAAAGGAAGAAGAAGAAAAAGAATGAAGGTATCCAGGAATCACCAGATATGAGTACTGTACCTATTGGTTCTACTTCAGGACCCACTCCGATGTATTTTCCTCCTAGGTAAGTATGTGGATACACAAATTGTTAATTTTTTGTTATACTTCAAAACCCACTCCACCTAAATTGCAACTTGTGATGCAGCCAAGGGTGCTCAAATAACTTGAGTTCTGGAAAAACTTCAAAGTAAGTTTATGTACATTATGTTAATTCTTCACATCTTTTGTTCTTTGCTGAATTTATAATTAAGATAATTGCATGTGTAGGTCTGCATGTGGTTCTAGCCAACCTGAGATACTCTCCATACAATTTCCTTCTAGTAACACTACTCTGCCACCACCTGCTACCTCCAAGCCTACAAAGAAGAGAAAGGAACCAGCAAAACCAAGTGCAAAGAAGCCAAAGGCCACAGGGATGTCAAAGAAGAAAAAAAGGATTGGTGACACCTAATAGTCCTGCAATGTGCACTGGAAGCAAGACTTCAGAAAGTCCTGCAATGGGCACTAGAAGCAAGAGAAAAATCATAGACTGAATATCTAGGTATGGAGGCTTATTTTGCTGATTTTATAAGCTGCATGTGAGCTGCATACGCTTTGTTTGGGGGCTGAAACTCAAACTATTATTATGTATTAGAATTGTGGCTTCATTGCTCTTAGAATTGTGGCTTCATTGATGAAGAACTAATACTCATCTAATTTTGCTTGTGAGCACAACTGTAATGCTCTTTCTGGTATTGTAATTTGTTGGCTATCAGTACCACTTGGACCATATATGATGTAATGATGATGTGCAAGACTGTAATGCAGTGTAATGTGTCATCTTGAGGCTTGAACCATTGTTATGCTTAAATTATGTGTCATCCATGTGCATTGAATGACCAATTAAATGCTTGCCTTGTCCATGTAATAATAAATGTGTTATACATGTATTTTTTTTGTCAAATATATGTATGTATACTTGCTGTTAGATTTGGAATGAATAAATATTCAGCGTAATGGTACCTACGGGAATGCATGAAAATATGGTGTAATGGCATCTAGGGAAACATAGCAAAATTGTACTGTGACTCGGAGGGTAAAATCGTCATTTCTGCATCCACGTAACTGAGAACCAACGGAATAGCAACTAGGGAAATAAAATTTTCATTTGATGGCACTGAAGGTAGAAGGAAAATTTCGATGGCTTTGAAGAAGCCCAGAAATATTCAATGGCATTGAGGAAATGGACTCAATTCAGAAAGAGGCGCAGGCACGCAGGCCGGCACGTGAAGCTCCCGTGCTGGCCGCTCGTGCTCTGCTCGTGCTGTTCCGGGGCGAGCTCCAGCCCCCGAGGTCAGGTCATGGGTTTCATGGCTGGGTCTGGCCGTCTAGGCGCTTGGCCTTGGCTCGCTCCTCTGAAACCAAAGCATTGACCTGTCCTTGTGTCAGAAGTACTATTGCAGATCACAACCAGTGACGGCATGCCGGTGATTCTCCATGTTCCCGGGTCCCCGCTGTTGCTTGAATGCTCGTGCGACCGCGGCAGGCTAGCAGCTCAGCAATAATTAGAGAAGATGTTTTGTACAGACCCAAAATAAACTTCAATATAGGATGTGCAGGCTGGTCAACCTTTCTTAAATTTAAATAAATTTATAAAAAAATATTAGCAATATTTATATCTCTAAATAAGTTTATCATAAAAGTATATTTAATGGTTTACCTAATGATACTGATTATATACTATAAATATTAATATTTTCTTACATACATTTGGTCAAAGTTAAAAAAATATTTAATTTTTCGAGAAGTGACAATAACACTTATTTTGAGAGGGAGGAAGCACTCCAATAATATAATAGACCCTAGCTATCAGTTTTCTTTTTTCTTTTTAATATATCCATCGTTTTCGCATAGTGTTTCTCCCCAGCGTCATTCTCCTCGACATTGCATCACCCCTCCTCGGCCTTTTTCACCATCACGCCACCCCTCTTTGCCTCCTCCACTGCCCTGCTGTCCCTCTACATATCCTCCAACGGCAACCCTCTCTAGATCTATCATCATGCACCACCACTCCTCTCCTCCTTGGCCTCTCTATTGTCACGCCACTCCTTCACAGCCTTCTTATCTGCTGCGTTGTCCCTCCCTAACGCCGATGACTCCTTATCAACCTTCGTGCTCCTTGACCTACTCGATGCTGAACTTCGCAACGAGCATGGTGATCTTTACCCGTCCGCCGCATGCGAGCTTAGGGCTACGTCAATCTAGGAGGCAGCAGAGTCAAACTTCCACATGGTCGTTGACAAGCTCACGCATGTCTACTTCATAGAGCCAAGAAAATAGCATCCCTTCCCCTGCTCCCAACGACATTGACCAATCTGGAGCACTTGGATCCCGTGTAGATGGATGAGCTCTCATTGGCAATAAAGCATGGGCGACAATCGCTAGGCCTAGAAGAAGGTGGCACATGCTCGAGGTGGAAAATGGACCCAGCTCCCCCTATATGGTAGTTAGATTGGGGAAAGGAGAGCTGTTGGAGATGCTCGGTCTGCCTACACGTAGAAGTATTTGTTAGGTGACTAAAGTTTAGTTCATAAAATTTATTCAAGTACTGTTTGGATACATAGAGTAATAGTTGCTGGTTCACTTTATCTCTCTTTTGCCGACCAGTGAAATAATTGTTAGTTAAGGTATTGACTACAGTTTAGTCTACCTGTTTGGATGGACAAGGACGAAACTCAAGTTTAGTTCTGGTATCTGAATAAAACTTAGCTAAGATTGTCAAGCGCTGCAAAATACTGTATCCATCCAAATAAAATCCAAATGTCATAAATACGGTCCAGCCAAGGTCAAAACCTTTGGAGTAACCAGTAACCACCGTATTTTTGCTTCTCATCTAACAATAATCTAAGCGTAAAGAGTAGCCGGCCACACAACGTGCCACCTCGTCTGTTTTTCGTGGCCGTTCGATCAGCCGCGTGGACGGCCCAGATCAGGCGAACCGCGGTCATTTTTCAAAAAAACCCTTCTTTTTCCGGAAATCAACCTGAACTCCAGAGTCCCTCTCAGGACAGTTTGCAAAAAACACCTCAGATTTTTTTGAAATCAACCCGCGGTCCAGAACGGATGGCCTCCGGTTTTGTTTTTTCAAAAAAACCCTTATCTTTGTCGAAAATCAACCCGCGCTCCACAAACCCTCTCATCATTTTTTACGAAAATCTCCTCAGATTTTTCTCAAATCAACATTCAGGACAACTTTGATCGTATCTTTTTCTCAAATCAACATACAGGACAACTTTGATTGTATCTTTTCTTTCCAAAAAACGTGTGGCCAGTGGCCCGCGCGCATGGGCGCGCCCGGAGGACTAGTATCATTGCGAGACTTGGACGCGTACATGCGACGATGTGATCCACGATGTACAGTTCCAAACACATGTCACGGGCTGCCTGCTGAAGACAAATCCGCGAAAGCTAGCGCCACCTCCGAAAAAAAGGGGCAAAAACGATGAGCAGTAGCGTTGGTCACCATGCACGATGGCCAACCTTCCACTGAGGGCCTGTTTAGATGGCAATTTTTTTTGCAAAATACACTGTAGCACTTTTCGTTGTTATTTGATAATTAGTGTCCAATCATAGTCTAATTAGGCTTAAAAGATTCGTCTTGTGAATTTCGTCTAAACTATGTAATTAGTTTTGTTTTTTATTTATATTTAATGCTTCATATATGCGTCCAAAGATTCAATGTGACGAGAATCTTGAAAAATTTGGCAAAGACCTGAAAATCCAGTTCCAGGATTTGAACAGGAAAAGCAAGCTGTACGAACCCCATCCATGGTTGGTGCCCCGTTGGCGTCCGACCGACGGAGCGGCCGCCCAGATCTCGTCGCCGCGCAGCCCCCGCGAGGACAGGACATTATCCCGGCGCCGGCGGGAAGTCCCGAAGGGAGAAGGACGCCGCAACCACCGCGATCGCTCGAGGACGAGGAGATCGAGAGAGGACACGGGACTAGCCAACGAAAGCTACAAATGGAGAGGGGTTAGGACTCGCTTATCCCCCGGCCAGCCGCCGCCAGCGACTGGAGGAAGATGGAAGATGCTTTCGATCGGGTCGGGGCGTGCGCGAGGGGTCGTGTCGATGGCGACGCCTCTCTTCTCTTGCGCGAGTGATTTGATACCTGCTTCTGCTTAGCCTTTTGGTAAAGTACTGCACTTTAGCATGGTTCAATTATTGTTAATCAGGCTGTCGTCCATGCCACCATGCGTAAGCTGCTGGTTTGGGATTCTGGAGAGCTCGTTTTGTCTGCCCAGTGCAGTGCCAGCCTACCTACGCCTACTCACGGAAGAAAGAAGGAATGTGGGCCGTGGTGGTGGATTTTAGACGGTTCCTGTGTAACATCAGCGCGGTGCGACGTTTCTGTTAGCAGCTTGTTGCATGTACTGCGTGCCGTGCAACCACTTCGAATTGAAGAAGAAAAAAAACCATTCCTGTCATTTCAGCGTGGGGGAGGGATCAGACCAGCCGTGAAACGATCAGGCCTAAACAGGAGATAAATCCAACAACCAAAAGTTCGACTGAAAAATGTTGTATCACTGGAGGTAGTACTGGAGGAGTGGCGGTCAAACAGTGGCGAAGCTAAGGACAACCATAATTGTCTGAAAAAAGTGATGTTCGTAATTTTCGATCCAACCAATCCCCTCTAGTATTTGGTGTCGCTACTGGGAGTCTGAATCACGGTACAGTGTGAAGCTTAGCGCTTTCATCTCTTGGTTAGTACTTGATACTATATCTTATTTTCTCTATGTTTTACGTTACGGCCGTTTGGATGGTAGGAATTCCAAAGGAATTTTAAAGGAATGCATTTCCTCCATTTTGGAGGCGTTATGTGCCGCTTGGAACGAAGGAACCAACCTTGCCGTTCATTCGGAAAGTAACGCTTTCATTCACAAAACGCAGGAATGAAGAAATCAATCCAAAGTTTTCGCGGATGCCTGAGACAGATACGCGTGTGGAGGTTAAGAAGCTGGTAGAAGCAAACCGTTTCATGCCTCTTCTTACCTTTCCAAAGTGGTCAACTAGTCATCTTGTTCGTTGAGCTCATGGTTGTCCGTCTATGGCCGACCTGGCATAACGCTCCTGTGTGGGAGCGAGAGAGGGGGTGTGGGTGGCTACATGAGGGACGGTTGGGCGGCGGCAGTGCTGGGCGGTGGCCGCGACGGCGTAGCGCGTGCGACCGAGTGAGCGAGAGAGAGAGAGAGACTCGAGGCCCTGTTCGTTTCGCTGAAAAGTCAGATTGAAAAGTATTGTTCGCTGATTTGTTGTGAAAGAAAAATAAAAACATTGTACCATGGCTGATAAGTTTAAGCAAACAGGGCATTGGAGGAGAACATAAAAATGAATGGAGATGAGAAGGTACGAGTGGATGAGGATGAGGATTGCTCTGAACTTTTGGTCAGATAAGACCATGGACCAATAGGCCCCACATGTAAGTGAGAGCGAGAGGGGGATAAATGCCCCCACAGGAACTAGAAAAAGTTGTTTGGTCCCACTCAAACATATGTGTGTAACATATGGATGGGTCCAGTCCGTGGGCCAATGGCCCCACATGCAAGAGAGTCACACACATGCAAAGTATGCAACCACTCATAATGAGCTTTTATCCTTTACATGTTTTGTGACTCTCTGTTATGAATTTATGTGTTCCAAACACCTCTTTCTAGTTTCCTGTGTTTTTTATTTTCCTGTATTTTATCACTACACACCTATCATATTCCTGCGTTTTTTTTTTTCAATTCTTCTGTTTTCGATTCATTTGTTCCTAACATGCCCTTAATATGCTTCTAAGCTCCCCTAGCACGCCAAACTTTTCAGCACTGGGCATTGGACGTGTCACCAGCTTATCATTGGTGCAGAGGCTATGAGTGACGTACCCAAATGGTTGCATCTGAACTCCCTCTTCAATCGACTGAACAACTCATCTAGATTTCGGAGCCAATTAGACCGGACAGAATGAAGCCATTTGGGCCAGGAGCTCTGATGAACGGCAAAATGAGCCATCACAGGGTTGGGCCACAGATTACACCAGCAGCAGCCGGAGCTACGCTAGAATGGCCGCGGCAGCATCTCGGTCGTGTGCCCCAGGACGCGCGCGCGCGAGCGAACCTGACCCGAACCCCGAAACAGGAATTTGGCAACGAAGCTGCCTGCGGGCTGCGGCTGCCCCTGCCCCTGCAACCTGGATCCGTGGATCGGCGAGAGCGACATGAGCGATGTTGCCGTGGACTGGTGGTGGAGTCCACGTGCGTCCACGTTGGCCACGGAGAGGATGCCAATCCGGCGGGGAGCAGCGGCATGTTGACTGCACGCGAGCCTGACGCCGCCCGTCGATACCGCAGACGCTTGGAGCCAGCAACTGCTGCGTCGGCCGTCGCCATTGGCACCAATGAAATGGGAACGAATTGAAACCATGTTTCGTTGGCAGAGTACTAGAGTAGTTATGGCTCGTCGTAACCCACTTTGAACCTCCGGGAATTTTTGTAGCGTTTGGTTAGGCGTAAATGGGATGGTTCCGTCTCTGATATGTGGAACACGACAATTCTATTTTCTGTTTGGTTGAGTAGAGATGGGATCAACCGTTTTCTGTTAGGTTTTAAAGACATTAAAAATAGGATCAGTGAATGACAGGTGGGCCCTATTTGTTAGCTTTTTTCTTTTTCTTTCTCTCTCCTTATCCCTTCCATCGTGAGCTTCTTCCACCCGCGCCTCCTTCGCGCGACCGCGTAGCAGGGCCGGCTCGCCCGCCGGCAACTCACAACAGGGCTGGGGTTGAGGTCACCCGTCAGAGACCAGGTTCCCTTCGGATCTTCATGGAGAACTTTTGGATTCCTCAAGATGCCCTATACTATATCTGTCACAGGAAGGCATTACATATTTATATGCTTGGCCTTTCACGAGTTATGAAAGTACCAAAAACAATACTAAATTTTATTTTCAATTGAATTCAGAATAGAAAAATTCAAGATAAACAAAGAAATACGGATACCGTAGTTAAACTGATTTTTTCTGCGCCAAGCGAACTCATCTGCTGACTGTAGAGTGCAGACCGGCTTTGCTATTATCTCTGTCCAAAATAAATGTAATTCTAGGGCTTTTTTATTAAAGTATCTAAAGTTTGACAAAATATATAGAGTAGGTAAAGATATTATTGTTTATGACATCAATTAGCTATACTAGGAAAATACATCTCATAGCAAGTCTAATGATATTTATTTAATAGTTAATACTTTACTAGAATTTTTGTAATTCTTTTGAAAGGAGAGGGTATCAAGTACTGTACCAAGTAATTCTTTTGAAAGGAGGAGTATAATATGTGCATAGCATGAGCAGCCTGACATGACACTGCTGTCAGTAGCCACATACCAGTATGCCAAGATGCAAGATCCCAACCGCCCAATGGATTCCATTGGATTTTCTTGGTGTTTGCTACTAGGTGCACGCAGCCTTTTCTTGGTGTTTGCCACTAGGTGCACGCGCCACGCGGCAACATGTTGTTGTGTTTTTTTTGTCAATGGCAAAAAAGGGTAAATTTCAAAACCTACCGTAAGCATTTTGACATATATTCTACAAAAAAGAAAAGTGCAAGATCCCAACGGCCCAAAATAGCTATAGGTTTTGAATTTCAATTGGAAAAACGAAGAAAGACTCACAGCAGAACTGCCAGAACAGCTACCAAAGGCAAGGCCCATGTACCTACGTCTCCCGAGGAGAGCAGCACAAATAAGAGCCCATGGGCTCTCATTCTGGCCCATGCAAACACCAATTGCGTCTTCATCTGTTATCTCTCTGTTTCAGTGTCTCACTGTCTCTAAGGGCCTTCATCTGTTATCTCTCTGATCCACAGCTCCAGATCCACAGATTCACCTAGCTTCACCATAGAGCAGCTTCGTTGTGGATATAAGATCTTAAAAAGCGTTTGGTATAGCTCCACTCCCATTTATATCTCACTGACAGTTTGGGCCCACATGTCAGAATAAAAAAAGAAAAAAAGTGTTTGGCTGCATCGCGGACGGGGTGCGCTGGGGAGCGACCTCACGCGCGGGGGCGGGCTTGCCGGCGGGCGGGTCGGGCGCTGCGTCGGGGACAGGGCATGCCGCGGTGGAGGGGGGCGGGGGGGGGGGGGGGGGGGGGGGGGCTAGCCATGGTCGACGTGGCAGCCCTGGCACGGGCTGGGGAGCGCTCGTCGGGGGAGGGGAGGGGCAGCGCGGGCGCTGCTGGCCTAGAGGCCCTCACCGGGGAGCTGCCGGTGGAGCTACGACGATGAAAGGACGCGACGGGAAGAAAAGCTATGTCAAAAAAGAAAAAGATCGAAGGGGTAAGTTGTTTAACGAGTGACAGTGGTGGATAATTTCCTCCAACTCTACCTGCTGGATCTAAAAACGTTTGGCTGAAATAATCGGGAGCGGAGCTGGTTTTGAGAATCTGAAGCTGCTTGGAGCTCTGCCGCCCTAAATCCGCTCAAAATAAAAAAAAATTGCGATTTTGCTGGGACGCTGAGTCATACTGAGGCGTTGATGGTTGAACAGCAGGCGCCGTCACTGCGAAGCGAAACCCCCCGCGCGGCCGCGCCGAGCCGCCGATGGCGTCCGAATCCTCCCCGCCGCCGGCGGAGGCGCCACCGCCGGGTCCGGGAGACAAGCTGGCGGTGTTCTGGCACGAGGGCATGCTGGCCCACGACGCCGGCCGCGGCGTCTTCGACTCGGGCCGCGACCCGGGATTCCTGGACGTGCTCGACCAGCACCCGGAGAACGCCGACCGCGTCCGCAACATGGTCTCCATCCTCCGTCGCGGGCCCATCGCGCACTTCCTCTCCTGGCACTCGGGCCGCCCCGCCCACGCCTCCGAGCTCCTCTCCTTCCATTCCTCAGGTCAACCCCCAAAGCCGAAATCCCCTCAGACTTTCTTGTAGCTCTTACTACCTGCCCATCGCATTCTGGAATCTTGATTCACTAAATTTGTCTCTTTTCCTGGTGTTTGCATAGTAAAATATACAGCATTTGTAAACGCTGAGCAAAATTCAGTTACCTTCACGGTATATTGGCTAAAATCTTCTTGGGGTTGGTTTGCAGAATACATAGAGCAGCTCGTGCAGGCGAACGCCACCGGAGCCAAGAAGCTGTGTGAGGGCACGTTCTTGAACCCGGGCTCCTGGGGCGCGGCGCTTCTAGCGGCCGGGACCACGCTCTCCGCCGTGAAGCACATACTTGACGGGCATGGGAACCTGGCCTACGCGTTGGTTCGGCCCCCTGGCCACCACGCGCAGCCCGACCATGCCGATGGTTACTGCTTTCTGAACAATGCCGGACTTGCTGTGCAGCTGGCTCTGGATTCCGGCCGTTTAAAGGTTGCCGTTGTGGATATTGATGTACACTACGGGAATGGTACCACGGAGGGCTTCTATCGCACAGACAATGTGTTGACAATGTCTCTTCACATGAGGCATGGTTCTTGGGGGCCATCGCATCCGCAGAGTGGCTCCGTCGATGAGATTGGTGAAGGCAAGGGGCTTGGGTACAATCTCAATATACCTTTGCCTAATGGAAGTGGAGATGCTGGGTATGCATATGCGATGAACGAGTTGGTCGTTCCAGCGATTGATAAGTTTCAGCCTCAGCTATTGGTTCTTGTGATTGGTCAAGATTCTAGCGCGGTAAGTTTAGTTCGCACACTTGTTTTCCTTGCTTCATTACATGTTGTGTCTATTAATCACTTAGAATTCCATGTATTTGTGCGGTCAATCCATTGCTCCAATAGTCAATTTTGCTAGTAAAGATTACATAGCAGCTAGTGGATATGGTTGTTGTTGACAAATAATGGGAGGATGGTAATATCATAAAGAGGAACAATTGACTCCATTTAACTGGTGCTTTCATTGTGAATTGTGATGCTTAAAATCCGTGGACCAAATAGCCAATAGGTCATATTTCTGGGTGTTACCTTTGCTCCCAGATGTACTTTTAGTGATTTTGATTTGTGAGAAGCACAACCTGTTGTAGGATAAGGTACATTTTAGCAACTAAAATTGATTCCCAGATTTAACAAGTAAAAGACATACAAGAAGCACCAAAAGGTTGCAGTAAACAAGATGAACATTTAATCATCTCATTAGGACAGATTTATGCTACTCACAAAGGCCCTGTTCGCTTCATGGTTGACACAATAAGCAGGTGAATATAACTAGAAAAATGCTACAGGAATGATTCTCTCAGTATGGGTTACCAAACGAATGGCCATCCAAGGCCTAAAAGGCTTTTAGGATCCTTGACTAAGTATGGTAGCATCCATTTTATTCTAGAATTTACTTCAACTAATTCACAGTTGATCAATTACACACAATTATCATGAAGGATACAAATCACCTAGCAATGAGAAAGTGCTAAGGAGATAATGTGACAACATAAATGATCAATGAACAAATTTATTCATGAGTAAACCAGCCTCTACTGGATTCTTAAATAATTGTATGCTGCCATACATGAATGTCACTGAACCCATTCATCATTGAGCATCACATTCAAACCTGCAGTTGCGATTCAGCCTTTAACCAATAATAAAAGCTTGTTCGAAAAAAAAGTGCTAAACAAGAACCTAGCATTAGATATTGCACATATAATAACAGATAGGTGAGTGCAACGCACTTACATAATCCTTGTAGAAACAGGACAGAGAGGCAATGCGCACTTGTGCCTGTCCCAGAAAATTATTCACCCCCTCTATGCCGAGCTAGTACAGGTGTTTTTGGAGATATGGTGCTGCTGTGCCAACTGCAGGGCACACTGCAACTGGTGCCCGAGTAGCAGGAGATTGCTGCTACTCAGAGGGCCCCAAACTGCAGTCTAAAAGTAATAAACAACTGCATTCTGGATTGGATAGCCTCAAATTTGGCTAGGTTCTGTTTACATGATAGAGAACATTGCACTCTGGCAAATTTTGTTGAAGTTGTTCATAATGTCCTTATTCTCTTTTCTTCCTTTCCCTGGGACCAACTATGAAAGAAAGGAAACTAGTGCAAGCTTGATTGGCTCAGCTGAGACCACCGCCTGGACTGGCAGATCCATGTTTCGTAAAGAATATTTCTTGAGTCAATGTCTGGGACTGGGAGCAACCTGTATGCATTCTCATTATTAACTTCGGGCAATCACTCTTCCATGCGTTACTGATAGCACTACTGACTGCACAATTGTTTGATCACAAGGGGAGAGCTGAACAGGCTGCCAAGCCTGAGTTATTATATAGAAGATTCTTTTAGGGTTATTTACTCTGATAAAAATTTAGTAAGATTCTCTGTTTGAGTCTTTATATGATTATTAATCTGACTCAAGTGAATCCATGTTAAAGATTTCTACATAACCCACATTTTAGTTTTGATATAGTATATCCTAGTGAATCCAAACATTATCTTTAGATTTTAGTAGTTATGCCAATATATTTCTTTGGTCATGTACTCATGTGATGCTCTGCTTGAGGACACCTAGTTTCACATTTTCCTCGTCTTTGTTTACCGTCCATCAAAATCCTGTTGGTTGGTGGTGATAATTGCAAACGTTTTTAGAAAGAGAGAAATTTTCTTGGAGACTCTATGACACCTGTTAGACAAACAATAACTACATTATGTTTTGACTTATGCAGTTTGATCCCAATGGAAGACAGTGCTTGACCATGGAAGGCTACAGGAAAATTGGACAAATAATGAGGAGCCTGGCTAATCGACATAGCAATGGGCAGCTATTGGTTGTCCAGGAAGGGGGTTACCACATCACTTATTCAGCATACTGTCTGCATGCTACACTGGAGGGAGTTTTGGATCTGGAAGCCCCGCTGCTTGACGACCCAATCGCTTATTACCCCGAGGATGAGAAATACACTATGAGAGTTGTTGACATGATAAGGAGTTGCTGGAAGGAATCGGTTCCTTTCCTGAAGGAAATTTAGCGAAAATCAATCATGTTTTAGATGCCCTGTGTTGGAAAACGGTGGTTTCCAGCAGGTGGGACTAGAAGGAGATTGCCGAAGTCTTCGCCCGGACAGGTGCCTCGGGCTAAAGTGTCGGGTGGAAAGTGGATCTAGACTAACTTAGGGTTTCATAAATGCATTCAACTATCACCCTCTGTACAGAGTTTGTGTTCCCCTTTTATAGGGCATTGCTTGCTAAGGCTACTCTTTACAATTATGTCCCTTGACGGTTACAGTACATCCTATCCATGCACTAACATAAACCGTTAAGGGTAATTTGGGTGCCTTCTTCTTCGATCGCCTTTTCTTGATGGGCCGCAACCGTGAGTCTGTCTGCGGCCCACGACCCGGCACCACCGCTCTTCAGGAAGTTCCTCGACCCTCTGAGCCTTTGTCTAGGGCGGCCTTCGAGCGTACTTGCGTGCTGGCTCTCCGTAGCCTTCGTAGGTGCCGCCAGAGCCTTCGTCGCTGACGGCCTCTAGGCGCCTTCGCTTAGGCCGCCAGAGCCTCCGCCTCGGACCTCCTCCAGGCTCCTTTGCTGCAGCCTTCGGTCCTCCGCCCTAATTGATCGATAAGGCGGAGGCTGCCGTCCTCTTTCCCTACACATCATCCACAAAATTTGTTAACCGTTAGCTCTCGTCATTGCTTAGGTCCCTGACCTCCGCGACTCACAACCGTGTCCCAACAGTTCCCCCCTTGAGGGCTTGGTCTGATGCTGGCGGGCTTTGCCCTCAAACATAGTTCTCAGGTTCTGAGGCGCGGAGACTCCTATGCATGCGGCATGCAGAGGCCTTCCCCCCTCTTTCAGTACTCAAGTTCTGAGGCGCGGAGGCTCTTGCGCATGTGGTACACGGAGGCTTCTCCCCCCTTTCCCCCCTAGGATGTCTGAATCAGGTTTTGAGGCTACGAAATTGGCGCGCTTTGAACGGACGTGACCGTTGGTCCTGAAATTCGAAGCATCACGACGGGGGCTATATAAGGGGTGGTAGGTGAAGGCCCCCATGTCCCTTTCCTAGGCATCGCTTTTGCTGCTACGCCCCCCTGCGCTGCCGCTTTCGCCTAGTTGGTTTTTGCCTTCACTCCTCTGCTAGGTTACTTCTGAGTTTTTTAGAAGAGGCTACGCCTGTCAGCCCTCCTCCGCACCGAACTTCCCTCTTTGGGCCGTACCGACGCCTTCTTAGTGTTAGGTCTAGTGGGTGGTCCGTGAGGTTTGAGGAGTGCATGATTTCTAGCGCGGAGATGTTAGGGCTTGAAGAGGATTTTTCTAGAGTTGAGGCCTCTATCGCAGACCTGATCACCGCTGAAGAGGCAGGAGACATGGACGACACCTCCAAGACATGGAATTTCGGGCCTTCGCTCATGACCAAAGACATGATCGAGGATTTGTGGAAGTTGGGCTGCTTCGGGGATTCTAAGGTGAAGCCTCCAAAGGAGGCGATGATTCCTAAGCCAAAGGCTGCTGATGCCGTCGTTTTTAGGGATTTCTTCCTCTGCGTCCTTCACTTTCTGGCGGTGCGCTTCCTTCATCAAGTGTTGGAGGCATTTGAGGTACAACTTCATCATCTAACGCCCAATGGGATAGTTACCCTGAGCAAGTTTTGTTGGGCGTACTTGTCTTATGGCGCGGAGCCTAACGTTGGTACTTTTTGTGAGTACAACGAGCCCAGCGCCAGCCCAAGCGAGTTGGCGAAGATCAGCTGGTGGCGCCGTATGGGAGCTGCGCTTTTATGCCGTGAAGGGCCCAGAGGGGCGAAAAGTTGGTGATCTCCTTCACCTAGAAGAACAAGTGGTCGAAGGGTTGTATGCAATATTGGTTCTATGTGAGGACCGAAGGCATGACATCTACTGGCTCAGACAGGAAGAAGAACACCTGCTACCCGCTGGCCTCCGCAATGACCCCAATGAGGCATTTGACCTAGGGAAGCCTAGGTCTAGGGACTGAAGAAGGTCATGAAGCGTGAGACAGGGCCTTTGCTCTGGCCTGCCGGTACTCCAGAGGTCGTGACTTGGTCGAGGAGATGGTGGCGGCTAACTGCTGGCCCCTCGGAAGGAACAAGCCCGCTATGACCATAGAGATGGTTAGCCTGCCTGTGTTTGGCGAAGGTATCGGGGTCCCTTTCCCGTGCTTCAGCTTTGAGAAGGAGGGCCGTGCTGTGGAGAAGTTGGTGAAGTCCGCAGAGGCGGGGGCACGTGAGATATTAGGCGAGATGTCTGATAGAGAGTATCTGGCGCGTCGGGCCATCGTTGGTATGATGCCCCGGCTTAATAGAGTATTTGAAGAATTCAGGATCCACCACGAGGAACATGAAGTTCCTGCGAAGGTGTACAAGTCCATAGAGGACAAGGCGAGGAAGGCCGCCACCAAGAATACAACTGTTGTGGTGGAGGCGAGGAAGAGGAAAGGGGCTACTGCGTCTAAGGTCACTACCAAGAGGCGGAAGACTAGGGCCACTTCTGCTGCCGCCTCTACCGATGCATCCGCGGCTGCCTCCGCTAATGATGGTGAGGAGGTTGCCGAGAACGTTGGCGGGGGCTCTGGCTTTGCTATTGTCGGGACGGGAGGCGAGCGCTCTGCCGCCTCCCTAGAGCTTGGTGGCAACGATTTGGCGGATACCGTGCTCCAGGGTACGCGCGGTGCCCTTGCTGCTGAGCCCTCCGTTGTGGCACCTATGCTCGGCGTTTTGGGTGATGAAACCTGTGGCAGAACCGCCTAATCTAATACCTCTCAGGAGTACTTATCTTCCATTAGACACTAAGTACTCAAGGGAGGGCACCAAATTACCTGGTTCCATCGAGCACACCCCAAGGGAGAACCAAAAAATCCATATTTTTCTATCAGGACCACAAATGAGAGAATAAAGCTTACATAATTCTTAACCATTTCTTACATCACTTTTTATGCAATATCAGAGTATAATATTTACTGTTGATAATAGCATAATATGATCATGTTATCAGAGTTATGAATAATTTAATTTAATAGTGGAATATAAACATGTGATCAGAATTACAGCGGAAATAACTATCTATCCATGGCATGATGAAGCATTGATATATAAACTATGACAGTAGATCATAAAACTTCCATTTATAAAAATATTTAGTGAGAGTTATAAATAAAAACTATGATCGCAGCGTAAAGGAATCCTCTCTGAGCCCATCTGAAGGAATCCACACACAAGGGTCAGCTCTAGCATCAACTTGTCACCTGCAATAGGGGGAAATAAAACTCTAAGTACTCAATTGTACTCAGCAAGTCTTACCCGACAGGAGGAAAGAAAAGACTCCAAGGATATGGAAGACTATCTGGCTTGTGGGTTTATTACATCTGCAGGAAACATTACTAAGCGTGCGTCCTTATATTCAATTTTATTAGCAGTCATCATTAGTCCATTAACTAACCATTCTATGTAAGCACCTGTGCTACATTCAAGCAGGTGGTAAGCAATCAAATTTCTTTTTACCATCTTTCATCTTCTAGTTCTTACTGTGTTGCTAGACTGTAGACAAGTCATACCGGATCGCCCGGCGATTCGTGAATCAATATGCCCAGCTGGGTACACCAAAACACACGCCCTGCTTGTACCCTAGGCACAAGTAGGACCAACCCACTACCCTCGTGTCACGGGGTCTAGGTCCTCGTCTAAACTTAGACTCCAAGCCCCCACCCTAAGTCCCGGAAAAGACCTCCACCCAAAAACCACCCTGAAAGTCGGTCCGGAAAGAGCCAGAACCCATGACATGAGAGTAACAAGTCTTTCCTGCGCCCATACCCAAGTATGTGCTCGGGATAATATGTCTGTGACCTGCCTAGAACCCAATGCAACGGCCGGTCCTTAACCGACATAGACAGGGAAAACAGTGTAACCAAGCTATGCCCCGTTGGCCACAGGACAACCCATTACACCCACCATTACCCAAACCATATCCCTGCCTGGTCTCTATTTTCCTTTCACCATTTTATATATTCCAAGTGATAATAATATAGTAACAACAGTAATATATTTCCTATCTCTCACGAGTGATAGGCAATCACTCGACTTCTACTAGAGTCATGTAGCATAGCAATCTATACGATCCTATCATACTAGTAAGACTCATAGGATAAAGATATATATGCAAGTGGGTTTCATTCAACTCCTTAAAACTTAATGCACAAATATAATTTAAAGTGCAGAAAAGTAGGGGTTATGCACCGGGACTTGTCTGGGTAAAATATAACCAAAAGTTAGCATTCCATCTCCGTGACATGATCCCTGGCACCATCTTTTCAGCTACTCCAGTTGATACCATTGATCCACCATCATTCCTATTATGATAGATATTGATGCAAATGCGTAGATGTAAATAATCAACGACAGTCGAAATGCTTAGAAATCCGATCACGCCTCACAAGCTAACGAGATAGCTCTAACGCGCTAGTCTACGCATCAACATCGTCGAGAAAGGTGTCATTTCCCAACAAGTGTTTTAGTTATAAAATTCCAAGGTGTTTCCTTATTTTATTTATTTGACTTACTATATATTCAAACTAGGGCTCATTTACTATCTTAGTAATTTAATTTCTCTGCAACTACAAAAATTACAGTGGACACCTACCCATATGATGAACCTAACATACAAATTTCATAGCATTTGGAGCAAGGAAACTAATTTAATTAATTACAACAACAATAGATTAATTTTTAAGGCAAATTATTTTGCACTAAAGCATATGATTTTATGTGTTCAATGTGTATAGACTTTTATTCAGAGTTCAACAAAACTAGATTTACCATTTTATGATTTTTATTTGATTTATTACAGATTTACAAACTTCAGCCATTTTAAACAAAATAATAAAATTAGCAGAAAAAGAAAAACGAACCACGGGCCGCATTAGGCCTAGCCGATCAAGGCAGCCTAGACAGGGTGGGGCGCGCGCGTGGTGCGAGCGGCCTAGACGCAGCGACCACAGGCCGGCCCAGCACGTGGGCATGAGCGACCCAGCAAGCCGGCCCATGCGCAGTCTGCCCAAACTGGCCTGGCGGTTATGCAAAAATGCACCCATGCTTCTATCTATTTGGTACACTACTATTCATATGAGTCAAATATTTTACACCTAGAACCCTGTATTAGTTGCTATTCACCTTTCTCACCTTTTCATCATCCTCAAGGCAGAGCACGGACAGGGGAGCACCGGTCGACGGTCAATCCTAGCCGGGGAAGGCACGACGACGGCGGGAAGCCTGCCGGAGAGGTTCATGGGAGCCCACGTGGCCTTGGGCTGGCTGCGGCAAGACTAGAGCCGGCCCCTGGTAGCCTGCCCGCGCGAGCCGTGGTGGCGGGTACACTGGTTGCGGCGGCGCCGGCCAGGCGGTAGCGGCAACGGCGCCCTAGCGTGGGTGGCTGCGGCGCTATGGGAAGGAAGAGGAGGGGGGTGCCGGTGCTACATGCGGCGTCAGCAGCAGGGTGACCCGGCATGGACGACGGCGGGGTCGGCGGTGGCGCCGCCACGATGGGGACGAGGCGTGGGGCTCGGGAGGGGTAGCGCCATGGGAGCTGTGGACCAACGCGAGGCAACGGGGCACGCACGCTAATGTGGGGAGCCGGGCAATGGCGCAGCAGGTGCGATGGGAGGTGGCGTGGTGCTGCGACCATGACGGCCGTAGGCGCGGGCGGTAGCGGCCCGGCCAGACGCTCTGTGGTGGCGAGCCATGGCCCGGCGAGGACGACGCTACCCGACGCTGCTGGGCTAAGGAGGGCGCTGCTTCAGGACATGGTCCCCCGATTCGGCGCGGTGAGACGGGGAAAGAAGGCAAGGCAAGGCAAGGCCGTAGTTGGTGACATGTCTCCCATGTCCGTGGGCGGGGAAGAGGGCAGCGACGGCAGCAACAGCTCGGCGTCAGCGTGCATAAGAAAGAGCATGGGGAGAGGGAGCAGCGGTGCATGGGCACAACAAAGCAACATCACAGCAAGGACGGTGCTGCATGTGCTCTGGTCAGTGATGTCTAGCAAGCCCACGTACACGGCGATGGGGCCCAACAACGCGGCGCGACGCTAATAAATAAGATGATCACTTGATTTAGAGCAGGGGGAACGCACCACCGTATTCAAGCGGTCAGGACCGCAGTGAGGCAAGGACAACAGAGAAAGAGGGGCCAAGCGAGAGAGCAAGCTGGAAGGGCGAGCCGGAGCTAGGTCCCCTCCCTTCGGCAGGAGAAAAAGAAAAGAAAGGAGAAAGCAGCGTGAGGGCTCAGCCTCCATGGAAGTGTGAACGCAAGGACAACGCGGCAACAAGGACATGAGGGAACATGCTGTAGCTGAACACATGGGTGTCACGTGGCTCTGCTGGCGGCGTGCCTGTGCATGAGACGATGTGACGCGGATTTGAACAGCGATACATTGTCGGCAGCTCCAAAAGATCTAAATCCTATTGACTTCAACCAATAAACATTTCACGCGATAGCTCATACTTCGAACCAAGCCATGGAACAAAAATGTTAGGGTGTTATGTAATTATTTTATGCAAAACAAATCGCCACAAACAACGCTTTAAAATATAATTTCTGATTTTTAGCGCTGACGCGAGAAGATGGTTTTTAAATTTTAAATTCTATTTTTGAGCCATCAGAAATAGAACAACATCTATTTGCCAAATCCACAGTTGCAGTTTCATCTACTAACTTGCACTACAAATTTTATTTAAGTACCAATTACAAGTTATATTTTAGTTTTGTTTATAAAAATTGTTTTTCATGCTTAATCAATTAAACAAGCTAGTCGCTATTTATTTGCTATCAGGCATTTTTAAGCACTTTCTTCATATTTTTCCAAACAAGCCCTAAACAACTTTTGTCCATGAGATTATTTAAAAGTTGTTAAGCACCGCGACAAGTTGACTAGCGACACTTATTTGTTCGTTTTATTCACGAAAACGAGTCACACAAGATTCATTTATAAATCCCACGTGCGCTTTAAATTTTTAAACCCAGAAACTTGTGTTGCTAATTTCTCTTAGGCATAAACCTAGGTGCTCAGTAAGCTCATAACACCAGAGGTGTTTCAAAACCTCTGGCTTCAAGGGCGATGGCGATGCGTCTCCGCCTAGAGAGGGGGAGACCGCTGGTACTGGCCTTCGTCGACCTGCGGCTGGTCTCGACGAGGTGTTCGAGGATAGGCAGAGGCGAGCTCTCTAGTTCATTTACCTCAGGGCATAGGGTTTGAGGCCACTGGACACCATGCCGAGGGTGCTGGATGCTCAGGCAGCGTCCCGAGTCCTTTGCATCTTGGTAGGTCACTTTCCAACTTTGCTTTTTCCTGTAGTAGGTAAGCTTTCTTATTTTATGGGGACTTGTTTTCTATTTTTTAGGGGGTTTGATGGAGGCCCTTGGAAGGATTGATGAGAACCCTGACGACCCTTTGGGAGTGGACCTCGCCCGGATTGGCTTGGGAGCCCCTCCGTAGCCTCCGCTTAGGGGTCCGACTCCTCGTCCATTCGGCGCTGGCTTGGATGGTGGCAAAGGTTACTTTTTTCTTGTTTTTCGTTTCTGCATTATTTTTATATTTGGTCTTTGTTGATTTTGTTCGCTGTTTCAGGTGCCTCCGACAGCACAATAAGTGGGTGGGCGGATGTCCTTGAAGCTGTTTATAAGGATATAGGAGGTTGTTCTTCCTATATTCCTTATTACATTACTTTTTGTCTTACGTTTCTTACACTTAAATTTGCTGCCAGGCCGCCTTCGCCACCATTTGAGGAACATGGATTACTTCAAGTTGCCGCAGATGAACTTGGAGCAACAATGTGTGGTATGTTTCTTTTTTCAATTTCTCGGCTTGTTACTCTACTCTTTTTGTGGCTGACGCTCGTTTGGGCAGAGCCATTGTCTTTTGGAGGCCATTGAAGAGTGTGGCACGCGGGAGGTGGTCGACTGCAATTTGGCCATCGAGGCCTTGAAGAATGAAGTGGAGACTCTAGAGGCCAAGAAGACTCAGCTTGTGGGGGAGGTTGGTAGCCTTTGCACAGCCCGTGCTGAACTGGAGGAACTCTAGAAGAAGGTTGACTCGCTGAGTAAGGAGGTTGAAGGGGCGAAGGTGGCGGAGCAACTGGCTGCTGAACGCGCCTTGAAGGCCATTGAGGCGGGCGACAACCTTCGAAGGGAAAGTGGCGTAGCTCTAAAGGCGCAAGTAGATGTGCTATCTAATCGCCTTGAGGATGCTAAGTCCATCGTCCTGGCGGCAACAAAGCTTTATGTGGGGGCACTCAAGCAGTTCGGAGGCTCCACGCTGCCGTTGCCTTCCAAGTCTTTGGCCTTCAGCATCTTCTCGTGGTTGAAAGCCAACTTCATGAAGCTGCCTAACTTCGTTGGGGGTGCTAGGGATTTTGGAGCTTTGGCCTCCGCTACAAATCTTTCAAAGATGTTGGCGCAAGATGGCTGCCCGCACACAAGGGGCATGAAGGAGAGAGACCTTAAGGGCCCGATCGACCTTGGGGCGACTTCGCACGATATCCGTAGATCGGTCCACCATTTCATGAAGTCATTCTGGGTGAGATTTGGCCAGGCGAAGGCTCGCTCCATGGCGGAGGCACGTCGGGTCGAGGCTAGTTTTTTCATTTATAACTTGTTTGTCTTTGTCTTAGGTACTTTACTGCTTGCTTGCTATTTTTATAACTTGGTGTTATTTTCTGCAGGAGTTGCAGAAGAAAGAGGGTACACGTGGAGCTACTGGTGTGCAATCTTCACCGGCTATAGAGGCGCTGGCTCCGAAGGCTCCGTCTCCGGCTGCTGAGGCCCCGAATCCCCCGGAGCCCGCGACTGCTCCTACTAATCCGGAGGTGTAGTGTTGGTTTTAGTTTTCTTTTAGGCTTGTCGATTGCAATACGCCATAGTTGTGTATATTTTGGTCTAAACTGTGAACTTGTCCTACGTAGGTCTCCTTCGCTGGGGCTGTGCAGGACGTGCCTCTTGTTACTTGTATCATGACGACATTTATGTTAATAGTGAATTATGGCGATATTGGTGGGAAACTTTTCCCCATCGTTTATTGATGATATGTTTGCTTTTGTAAAGTATGATATTGACAATGAGCATGTGGAGTTTACTAGGTCACTGGCTTGGCAAGGGCGTTGTCCTTAGTTTTTTAATTGAATTGTTTGGCTGGCCTTCGTGCCTTTGTAAATGTTATTTAGGAGGCCTTAGCGCGTTCTCTTTTTGTTTTGCTGTCTTTGGGCTTTTGTACTATTGTGCTTTTGGCGTACCTTCTGGCCTTTACTGTTATTGTACTTTAGCTATTAATTTTGCCGGTTAACTAAAGCTTGTTAGTGATAAGCCTCTCCCCGATTCCTACACCGAAGCCTGAGTATGGACATGACTTTGTCAAGGTTACAGGCTAATTTAGCCGAGGAGGTCGTTCAATGCTTTAGAGCCCTCGTCTAAAGCCTTGGAGTGTCCTATGTTTTAATTCTGTCATCGAATATTGTGGGTGCGTTGCTAGCCACTTTCGACCGTCGCCTTTTGTGTTGTTTTATTTTCTTTTTTGGGGGATTCCTCTTTATATTTTAGAGGTTTTTAAATGTAACTTGCCTCATTAAAAACCTCACCTTCGCTAGGAGCCCCCTTTGTGAGGAAAAGAGTGCAAGCCCTTTTGCATGAAAAGTAAAAATGCAAAAAAATAAAAAACTTGGTGACCTTCGCTTATAGTTCTGCGGAGGCCACCTTTTTACATTTAGATGTAAAACCTACACAAACCATTGATGTTCCAAGTGTGCGTTGTTGTTCTGCCTTCACCGTCGGTCAGGTGGAATGACCTGGGTCTTCTAGCTGCTTTCGCCAAGTAAGGGCCTTCGCATTTTGGTTGGAGCTTTCCAACATTTTCAGCATTAGGTCTTCTTCTGAGGAGTAGGTCGCCATCTTGTATGATTTTCCTGATCACTTTGCTGTCTCTCCAATTTCTAGTTTGGTTTTGATACTTTGCAATGTTTTCAACTGCTTCCAATCTTGTACCCTCAATCGTTTCTTTGGAGTATTATTCATCTTGTACGAGTGCCTGCTTTATGACACGGAGGCTCTGATGCCTGACTTCTTTGGGCAGCATTGCTTCTTCACCATACAAGAGTTTGAACGGTGTGAAGCCTGTTGTTCTAGAGGTTGTACTGTTATGGGACCACACTACCTTCGGCAGTTCCTCTACCCATTTGCCTTTGTAAAGGTTGAATAAGGTCTTTGCTATTGCTAAGAATATTACCCTGATAGCTCTTTCCATTGCACCGTTTGATTCTGGGTGGTAGACTAAGGCTGTTTACACCAAAATTTGAAAAAAGAATTACAGGAACTCGAAAGCTCCTAAGATTGTGTCATCAAGGAATCGATTGCGTAAAGGCCGGTATCAGCTGATTCAAATATAGTACCCGAGTCGGCTCTCTTCAGATAGTGCCAGCAGATAACGATGAAAACTATGGTTGGCGTCAGGAAAAATATGTTGAACTCTACAAAAAGGGAAAGATTAGGGTCCAAGTTATCTTAAATTAGGAATGTTTTCTCTTATGCCAAAGATTGTAATGAGTCATGCTTAAGTAGGATTCATGCGTAGGTTCCAGGTATAAATAATGGACCCCGGCTATTGTAAATGACACATAATCAATCAAATACAAGTTACTTACTTTTTTGGCTCCAGCCACCCCTTAGGAGTAGGAGTAGAGTAGATCTCGGTGAGTTCTTCAGCGAGCAGGGCTGCATCGGTCCGGCCAACCTCCAGCTAGTCTATAAGTACCGTCATGGCTTATACTTCTATTCGTACGGCTGCATCGATCCGGTCGACCTCCACTGCGACTCTGGTATAAACTAGTTATCGACTCTTGTCTAGTTCAAGTATGGCTGCATTGATCCGGTCGACCTCCACTGCTCGAACTAGATTAAGTTAAAGTTATTGGCTCTATCTAAGGGTGGCGCCCTTCGGGTAGATTCATTAAGTTACCGATCTTGCTGATGTTTTTCATTGTTATTAGTTTATAGCAACATTAATTCACCCGATCGAGATCAAATTAGATCAGCCTCATATCCTTTAGATCCGTCGTTTGTTTATTACAACATGATATTATCTACCTTGAACGACGGTTTATGTTTCATTCGCTGTTTTACTTCGATCTTGATCGTGCATAGTATGCAGTTAAGGCATGTATAACCTTGAAGGGGTCTGCTGGCTAGTTGAATCTAGTTTATGGTTCACCATTATCGCTGTAATGATCCGGTCGATCCCCACTGATGGCACTGTAGATTGGAGGATGCTAGTTAGTAGATTTATTCCTAGTTAGGCGTGACCTTAGCTATTTGCTATGCCTGCATCGGCTAAATAGCCGATCGCCTGTGCGTTAATGCCTATGGCGTGTTTACATGATTCCATTAAGCGTGAGTAGTCCATAGGTTGATTTGTTGTCTTTTTCACAGCTGCATCGATCCAGTCGAACCCCACTGTTAGAGATAGCGGGTTGAGTCTGAGGAGTCCATAGATTTGTTCACGTGAAATAGTCGATTGTTCACACGCTATAGTCCTTTTCACCGAAATCGGCTATTTTAGTCGATTCGTCTGAGCCTTCACATATAGCATGTCTTTTGGAAAACCTATCGATGTATGGACGTGTTTGCATATTCTTCGGTTTTAGTTTGTTACTATCAACATAGCTGCCATCGATCCGGTTGAACCTCACTATTGGTGGTAACAGATTAGATTCAGAGCGTTTGTAGATCCGTTCGTATCAGATAGTCGATTTGTTCGCGTGCTGTATCCTTTATCGTCAGATTCATCGGCTCAATAATTCATATTGATAATATCCACCTAGCTGATGATCTCATTTACATATACGTGTACTGTACCTGTCAACATAAAATCAATCGCTACCAACGAGCTTTACAGTTCGTAACAGCCGATTTCTTTGTGGATCGGCTATTCAGTCGCTCTTCCTGTCTAGCCGCTCCCAAAGTGGCACACTTGGAACTATCTGGGCACAGACCAGCATGTTCTACCTTAAATTACTGATAAACTTTCTCTCCTTGTCAATTGTAGGGTCAAATTGACTAGCACATCTCGGAGGAGTACGCAGGATTGATCATCCCTGTGTTGAAGCCAGGCAGATCTTTAGCTCCATCGAGTAGACCCTTCCGGCTTGCTCGTGTGCCCGGCACGATCGACACATTTTCGTGCCGACACACGTTCTGGCATGCCCGGTGGGACCCCACAATCGTCATTGCGGCTTACAACAACAACGACATCCTCATGGTACCTTGTGAAGACCTACCTGATGGAGATAAAGATGTCATCAACAAAGGTATAGAAGAATTTTAGAACAAGTGTTTGTTGTCCTACACCAAGACACGTGACAATACAATTGTTTAGAAATATTAGTAATGGCCGATTTTGTCACCCAACATCATAAGCCAATTGTTGGCTATGTGGAGCCGGTATAATGGACGCTGTTGTTTGATGGGTCATTATGCAAGCAAGGTGGTGGCATTGGTATTGTTATTATTTTGCCTTGGGGGGCAAGTTTCGAGTTTGCTCTTCCAACTAAACCAATGATTACCAACAACCAAGAGGAATATGAAGCTATTCTTAAGAGACTTCAACTTATTCATGAAGTAAAGACCAAAACAATTGAAATATTTGGAGATTCACAGTTAAATATTAATCAGTTGATCGGCCTATATGAGTGCAAAGAAGATACTTTGAGAGGATACTATGATGAGTGCTAAAAGTTGCTCAAGGAATTTCTTCTTGTCTCTTTTCAACATATTCTGAGAGCATAGAATCAAGAGGCTAATCGTTTAGCTCAAAGTGCGTCAGGTTATCGAGTGTTTCAAGAAGTCTTGAGTAGTGAAACCTCGAATGATGATTGAAGAGTTGAAATAGCCGATTACCTTAGGAATCCATCATAGAAAGTTGCCAGAAAGCTAAGATATAAATCAACTAAGTATGTTTTACTAGATGATCAGCTATATTATAAAATAGTCGATGGGGTGTTGCTCAAATGCTTAAATCAAGAGGAAGCTAAGGTGTTGATGGGTGAAGTGCATGAAGGGATTTGTGGGGCTCATCAATCGACTTATAAGATGAAATGGATTATTCACAGAACTAGATATTTTTGGCCAACAATATTGGAAGACTGTTTTGAATATTATAAGGGGTGCAAGGATTGTCAACGTTTTGGTAATGTCTAGAAATCGCCTGCATCGGCTATGAATCCAATAATCAAACCATGGCCGTTTCGAGGCTGGGGAATTGATTTAATTGACCAGATTTTTCTACCCTCAAGTAAAGGACATAAGTTCATATTGGTAGCAATGGATTATTTCACTAAGTGGGTTGAGGCAATTCCTTTGAAGACTGTAACCTCAAAGAACATGGTTGATTTTGTTAAGGAACATATTATGTATCATTTTGGGATTCCTCAAACAATCACTACCGATCAAGGAATGATGTTCACATCAGAAGAGTTCAGAGATGTTGCTGCCAGTATGGGAATTAAGCTACTAAATTCTTCTTCTTACTATGCCCAAGCTAATGGCCTTGCAAAGGCATCCAATTAGATTATGATTAAGCTGATCAAGAAAAAGATTGAGGAGCAGCCAAGGAAGTGGCATTCAATGCTTAATGAGGCATTATGGGCGTATAAGATGGCATGTCATGGATCGACTAAAATGTCACCTTGCGAACTTGTGTATGGCCATAATGCAGTCCTTCCTTGGGAAGTCCAAACTAGATCGAGGCGTGTTACATTGTAAAATGATTTGTCAACTAAAGTCTACAAGAATCTTATGATAGATGACTTGGAGGACTTGAGTTGCCATCGGCTACGTGCTCTTGAGAATATTGAAGCCAATAAAATGAGGGTTGCAAAATATTACAATAAAAAGGTCAAGAGCAAGCAATTTTCTGAAGGGGACTTGATCTGGAAAGTGAAGTTGCCGATCAGGTCAAAAGACAACAAGTTCGGCAAATGGTCACCTAATTGGGAAATACTTTATCTGATTAAACGTTGTGCGCCTAGCAATGCTTATATTTTGAAAACAAAAAGAGGAGAGGAAGAATTTGGCAGAGCAATCAATGGGAAATATCTGAAGAAATATTATCCTAGCATTTGGATTAATACTTGACAACCGATTTATTCGGTCATTGGCTCTGATAGCCGATACCAGAAGAGTATCGCCTCTAGTATAAAAAATAAACCTAAAAGGGTAGAAGCTGGTACGATATGTATCGCCTATAAGAGCAAAGCAAACATGGATAGATTGATGCATGGAATATGAAGTACAAAGCTAAAGAAAAAATCACTTGAGACGAAGAAATTGTTTGCTAATATCACTTATTACAAACTACAGGTCAGAAAACAATTTGTTTACTATATCATCGACCTAGAAAGTAAGAGCTATAGAGTTGGCGGCGTCAAAGAAATTCTCGACTAGGCGCTCAAGATCCCCAGGGTGTGCCGTGGCTAGAAAACTGTGGGAAAGAAGCCAAAGCTCATGGCTGGAATAGGCTTGCGCAGCAGCCAATGCCATGGTAGCACCATGACGAACGCCATGCAGAGCAATCTCCCTGACATGGTTTGGGATGTCATGCAAGCGAACCACTGGAACGGCGCCTCTGGCATTGACGAATCCCGCCGCGTACTCCACGGCTGATCGGAGGCTTTCTAGCTGAGTAGATTGGTCTAAAAAGATTCAAAGGGGAGATGATTAGGATCTAGAAGATAAAATCAAGAGGAGACAGAAAGTTGGAGTAGACATCTCACCCGTGATTCTGGCCTTGGCATCGGCTGACCTATCCTCAACCGGATCTATCTCGGGAGGCGATCGGCATCGAACCATGGCCAGAGCCGATTTTGCGAGGGAGAGGCAGTCGGCGAGGTTTTGGCTAGCTCGATCAATGTAGACGAGCAGATCATCGTTGTTGATCCGTCTCCTTGGATAGCAAGGGAGCTGGCGGGCAAACTATTGATGAAGAGAACCCCAAAGGCTGAACGGAGTCGGCCCTATGCCTCGAGGTGGTGGGGGCATCATGAGTTGCACCCTCCTGGTGACAAAGGTGCTAGCGTGATGACGCAACTCCGTTGAGGTCCTCCTCAGTAGACCTCTTGCTGTTCTCCATGATCTCAAAGCAGAAACCACGCTGAATACACGAAAGGTTTGAGATGAAGCAGGTTGTTTTTGGATCCACAACCGTGGCCCGTATATATAGCCCAGGAAGGTGAGAAGATAGATTTCGTCGGGGTTATGGAATTAAAGTTAGATACAGAAATGGATCGACACTCAGAAAATTCAGGGGATGGATCATAAAGAGATAACAGATTCAGACTTATTGCTTCCCATAATCACAAAATATCATGGGATGGATACGATGGGTTTACATTGACCAGTGGTCCCACCAAAGCTTCTTTGGATTGAAGGGAGCCCGAGTCCCCACATGGCTGAAGGTCATCATGATCCGAGTCACATTGGCCCATTGGTAAAATTATACTAGGAGAAGGGGAAAGGCCGCCTGCTTAACAGATGCCCAACTGATTTCTCGGTGACTAGAAAACTGTGGGAAAGAAGTCTGTGGCTTTCTTGTTGGGCATTTGGTGGAGCGAACAAGGGGAAGGTGTCCACACATTTTAGCCCTTACAAACACTAGAACAGCTCTGTGAGCATGGATAGAAGACTCAGGTGATGTCACAAGAATTCTTCTAACCATAGTAGCTGATCCTCATGCTCGATAAGGCGCTAAGATGAGCGACACAATCACCCTATGCACAAGAATTCTTCTAACCACTCATGATCCTCATAGCAAGGGATTAGACCATGGAGGGTCCGACAGAGCTAGAGGCACTAAAAAAATAGGCAGAAGAGAGGCATAACTGAGTTGTTGAATTGCTCTCGCCAGAGTCGGATAGATATTTTATAGTCGGCCTGAAAGATGGATCCAAGCGCCCATGAAGTAATTATGCTCTTGTAAAGTTTTGGAGCATGGGCTCATGAGCTGGAAAAGACGGTGACAGATAGTAGACCCTAGATCTAGATTCTCTACCCGTGACCACGGACCTACCAGGGGTGCAAGCATGATAATTTTGGAATAAAATTACTTTTATCCCAAAATTGGGGGGGCATGTGTTTACACCAAAATTTAGAAAAAGAATTGTAGGAACTCGAAAGCTCCCAAGATCATGTCATCAAGAAATCGATCGCGTAAAGGTCGGTATTAGCTGATTCAAATACAGTACCGGAATCGGCTCTCTTCAGATAGCGCCAGCAGATAATGATGAAAACTGCGGTTGGCGTCAGAAAAAACATGTTGGACTCTACAAAAAGGGAAAGATTAGGGTCCAAGTTATCTTAAATTAGGATTGTTTTCTCTTATGCCAAAGATTGTAATGAGTCGTGCTTAAGTAGGATTCATGCGTAGGTTCTAGGTATAAATATTGGACCTCGGCTATTGTAAAGGACACACAATCAATCAAATACAAGTTACTTACTTTTTCGGCTCCGACCACCCCTTAGGAGTAGGAGTAGAGTAGATCTCGGTGAGTTCTTCAGCGAGCAGGGCTGCATCGGTCTAGGCGACCTCTAGCTTATCTGTAAGTACCGTCATGGCTTATACTTCTGTTCGTATGGCTACATCGATCCGGTCGACCTCCACTGCGACTCAGGTATAAGCTAGTTATCGACTCTTGTCTAGTTCAAGTACGGCTGCATCGATCCAGTCGACCTCCACTGCTCGAACTAGATTAAGGTCAAGTTATCAACTCTATCTAAGGGTGGTGCCCTTCAGGTAGATTCATTAAGTTACCGATCTTGCTGATGTTTTTCATTGTTATTAGTTTACAGCAACATCAATTAGCCCGGTCGAGATAGAATTAGATCGGCCTCATATCCTTTAGATCCATTGTTGGTTTGTTACAACACGATATTATCTACCTTGAACGACAGTTTATATTTCATTGGCTATTTTACTTCGATCTTGATCATGCATAGTACGCGGTTAAGGTATGCATAACCTTGAAGAGGTCTGCTGGCTAGTTGAATCGAGTTTATGGTTCACCATTATGGCTGTAACGATCTGGTCGATCCCCACTAATGACACTGTAGATTGGAGGATGCTAGTTAGTAGATTTGTTCCTAGTTAGGCGTGACATTATCTGTTTGTTATGCTTGCATCGGCTAAATAGCCGATCGCCTGTGCGTTAACGCCTATGGTATGTTTACATGATTTCGTTAAGCATGAGTAGTCCATAGGTTGATTCGTTGTCTCTTTCACGGCTGCATCGATCCAGTCAAACCCCACTGTTAGACATAGCGGGTTGAGTCTGAGGAGTCCATAGGTTTGTTCTCGTGAAACAGTCGATTGTTCACACGCTATAGTCCTTTTCACCCGAATCGGCTATTTTAGCTGATTCGTCTGAGCCTTCACGTATAACATGTCTTTCGGAAAGCCTGTCAAAGTATAGATGTGTTTGTGGATTCTTTGGTTTTAGTTTGTTACTATCATCATAGCTGCCATCGATTCGGTTGAACCTTATTATTGGTGGTAACAGATTAGATTCAGAGCGTTTATAGATCCGTTCGTATCATATAGCCGATTTGTTCGCGTGTTATATCCTTTATCGTCAGATTCATCGGTACAATAATTCATATTGATAATATCCACCTAGCTGATGATCTCATTTACATATATGTGTATTGTACCTGTCAACATAAAATCAATTGCTACCAACGAGCTTTACTGTCCGTAACAGCCGATTTCTGTGCGGATCGGCTATTCAGTCGCTCTTCCTATCTAGCCGCTCTCGAAGTGGCACACTTAGAACTGGCTAGGCATAGACTGGCATGTTTCACCTTAAATTACTAATAAACTTTCTGTCCTTGTCAATTGCAGGGTCAAATTGACTGGCACATCTCGAGAGGAGTACGCAGGATCGATCATCCCTGCGTTGAAGCCAGGCAGATCTCCAGCTCCATCGAACAGACCCTTCTGGCTTGCTCGTGAGCCTGGCACGATCGACACATTTTCATGCCGATAGAGGCGAAGGCGACCTTGGTGCCTATACTCTTGCATAATTCTTTGAAGTTGTTTGAGTCGAACTGTTTTCCATTGTCAACTGTTAGGGTTCTTGGTACTCTGAATCTATAGATTATATTCTGCCAGAAGAACTTTACTGTTTCTAATGTGATTTTGGCGAGTGGTTTGGCCTCAATCCACCTTGTGATATATTCTATGGCTACTACTACAAACCTATTCCCCCCTTGCGATGGTGACAGCGGCCCAACCAGGTCCATCCCCCATCTTTGGAGGGGCCAAGTGGGTGGGATGAGTTGTACAACAGTTGAAGGTTTTAACTAGTGTGGGGAGGTGCTCTAGCATGCTTGGCATGTCTTGACAATCTCTTCTACGTCCTTAATGTCGGCAGGCCAATAGAACCCTTGCCTAATGACTGTCGCCGATAGTGCCCTTGGACCAATGTGTGAGCCGTAAGAACCCTTGCCTGATGATAGGAGGTTTTTGCTGCTTTGAGATATGCACTTGAGTAGCGTTGGACAACGCCTTTTTTATAGTATTCCCTCTACTAGTGTATAGTTTCTTGCTCTCGCTGCCATTCTGGCTGTGCTCGCTTCGTCCTCTGTGTGATGCACGTTGTTGATGCAGTCTATGATCAATTGCCTCCAGTCTTCGGATTCGGTGACTAAGATTGTTTTGAATGCCTTCGTCATGGCCTGCATTGTTGGTACTTGTAGTACTTGATAAAAGCTCTGTTTGGCATGGGCAAGTTGTTTGCTACTGCCTTTGCCACTTTGTTTGCTTCTACTTTTTCTGCTCTTGGTATGTACTGCAAGGTGAATCCATGGAACCTCCGTTCGAGAGCCCTTACTACGGCCAGGTACTTGGCCAGTTCTGGTTCCTGTGCCATGTATTCTTTTTCAACTTGCCCTGCTACAACTTGGGAGTCTATTTTTGCTAGTAGTGTTCTTGCTCCTAGTGCCTTTGCCTTATTGAAGCCCAATACAAGTCCTTCATATTCTGCTATATTGTTTGTTGCCTTAAATTCCAACCTTGTCGCGTACTTCAAGCGGAGGCCAGATGGTGCTATCAGAACGGCGGAGACACCAGCGCCTAGATGCCCCAAGCCCCATCTGTGTAAAGTGTCTAGATTTGGGGCTGGGGCTATGGGGCTTATTGTGCCGAAGGTGTCCAGTCTGCAATAAAATCTGCAAATGCCTGCGACTCGATTGCTGTTCTTGATACATAATTGATTTTGAACTGGGATAGCTCTATTGCCTATTTCCCTATTCTTCTAGAGGCTTCTTTGTTGCAGAGTATGTCCCCTAGTGATCATGAAGATGGTACTATAATTTCATGTGCTTGGAAGTAGTGATTCAATTTCCTAGAGGAGATCAACACCGCATACGCTATTTTTTCAATTTCTATGTAGTTCAACTTTGCTCCTGATAAGGCTTCTGAGATGTAGTAGACCGGTTGTTGAATGACATTCGACTCTTCTTCTTTTTCTTGGACAAGAACCCCATTGACCGCATGGTCAGAGGCTGCAACATATAACAGTAGAGGTGCTACCGAATCTGGCACTGTTACCATGAGTTTAGTAGCCAAATAATTTTTGATTCACTAGAAAGCCCTTGATTATTCTGGCCCCCATTCTACTTTGTCTCTGCCTCTTAAAGCTTTGAAGAATGGGAGGCTGCGTTCTGCTGACTTTGAGATGAATCTGTTTAGTGCTGCTATTCTTCCAGTGAGTTTTTGGACTTCCTTCTTGGTTGAGGGGTTTGACCATCGAAATTATGGCTTTTGTTTTATCTGGGTTGGCTTTTATGCCTTCGGGTCCTATAATGTACCCGAGCATTTTACCTCTCCTTACACCAAAGACACACTTTTCTGGGTTGAGTTTCAGCCTAGCCCCTCTTAGATTGGCAAAGGCTTCCTTTAAATCTGCTATATGGTCTGCTTCGTTCTTGCTCATCACCACAATATCATCAACATAAGCTATGATGTTTTTCTGCAACTGAGGGCCGAGGACTGCCTTTGTCATCCTGGCGAAGGTTGATCCAATGTTATTTAGTCCTTCGGGCATTCTTGTGTAACAAAAAATTCCAAAGGGGTAGTGAAGCTTGTTTTCTCCTCATCTTCTTTTTTGAGCCAGATCTGGTGGTATCCTGAGAAGCAATCTAGGAGAGAGAAATGCTTGCATCCTACTGATTTGTCAATAGTGGTGTTTATCCTTGGTAGTGGAAATGAATCTTTCTTGCATGCTTTGTTTAGATCTGTGAAATCTATGCACATTCTCAACTTTCCATTTTTCTTTGACACCAGTACTACATTCGCTAGCCATTCTAAGTACTTGACATCTTTGATGACGTTTGCGTTTAACAACCTCTGAAGTTTGGTTTTTGCTGCTAGGATCCTCTCCTCTGATATTTTCCTTTGTCGTTGCTTCTTTGGTTTTACTATGGGGTTGATATCAAGGGAGTGTTGTACAATGTCCCTACTGACCCCTTTTAGGTCGGAGGCTGACTAGGCGAAGACGTCTTTGTTTTTGGCTAAAGTTTCTAAGAGCTCTGCTTCCTTTTCTTCTGATAGGTTGCCTCCGATCATGACTTTCCTATCTGGGACTGCATCTTTTAGTGTGACTATCTTCATTTCTTCTTGGTCCTTGAGATATGTTTTCCCCTTTGGCATGTCCGGAGGCTCCATTGAATTAGCTCTAGTTGCTTTGATAGAGTTGATATTGTACTAAGATTTATAGATGTCTCTTTCTACATTTCTTGCTTCCTTCTGGCTGTTGTGAACAGTGATGATTCCGTGCAATGCTGGCATTTTCATACACAGATAACCGATATGAATGGTTGTGTTGAATTTGTTTGAGAACCCTCTTCCGAAAATGGCGTTGTGAGGGTAGTAAAGATCTACTACGTCGAAGGTTACATATTCTGTTCTTGCATTTTCTTGACCACTGAAGCAGACTAGGAGGGATATTTTTCCTAACACGTCTATCCTCTTCCCTCCAAAGCTAATTAGTGGTGAATCCGAAGGCTGCAACTGATTCCTGCTCAGCTTCATCTAGTCAAAGGCATTTACAAAGATGATATCTGTAGAACTTCCGGAATCTATGAGAACCCTGTTGATTTGCCATCCTACAATGTTGGCCTTGATTACCACGATGTCAGTATGGGGGTAGCTCTGCAGCTGCAAATCATGTTCTGAAAAGGTGATTGGCGTCTTGGACCAATTTGTGTAACACACTGGGCCTTGAACTGCTATGTTGTTGACCAACCTAAGGTGATCCTTCTTTTGTTTCTTAGTCTAAAATTCCATCGAGGAGCCCTCGGCTATAGGCAGTATCATGCTGATGGTTGGAAGGGGTGTGTGAGGGTTGAGTTGGTTCTCTAGGTTAGGTTCATTTTTGGGTGCTACGCGTTGTGTTGTTGGAGGCAGAAGCAATGCCTCTAGCTATCTATTATGTATTTGGGATGGCTGGTTGGTCTCAATGAATGTTATGTGCGGATGCCTTGGGTTTATGTAAGTGAGGTTGGCCTCCTGTAACACCCTCGGTGTTACCCCGTTAATCATCTACTAAAATATGTCATGAGCATCATACTTATGTGTCAATGCATGTGGTGAAGTGTGTAGATCAATTTTTGTAACTCAAAATTATCAATAAAATGCTAAACGAAAGTTGGTTCGATGGTTCATGCATATCAAGTAGGGTTTAAAACCAATTTTTATTAAGCAAAAATACTATAGAACATGTGTGTGATACTTAAATAAAGTTTGAAGTACAAACTTTGTAGACGACAATGAAATGTTTGCTTTTGAAAAAATAATATTGCTTTGTAATATTTTCAATAGCCTAGAAATCGCAAATTGAAATCAAGTTCAGTTCAAAACTTAGAAAATTTCTAAGTCTGTCAACAGCTAGACGCTACTATGTTTAGCAATTTATTAGGAGAGATTGGGTTAAGGAGTGGTGTAGTGCTATGATTTGATTTAGTAGTTCCATATGCCATCTTGAGTGTAGTGAAGCCGGTTTAGGTTTAGGAGCAACTGTTTGGTCATGATCAGCGCTTTCAAATTCGTGTGCGTACTTGTCTCGGGTTGGTTGGCGCCGGGTGCGTGGTCACCGCGTGGCCTCCCCACGCGGCTCACATGGTCGCCTCTCACGTGGTCACCCTACGTCGCCACGCTGGGTCAGTCAGGCCGCCTGGACTTGGCCAAGGCTGGCCGCAGCGACCCATTGCCCCTGCGCCCTACTGTCCTACCTCGCGCTGCTGCCATTGGACCGCCGCGACCGCGCTACCGATGTTATCGCGTCCGCCCACCGCTACCTCATGTTGCAACATTGCCGTTGCCGTCGTGTCACTCCTGTACTCGCGTCTGCTCGCTACATCGTGCTACCCCCTCCCTGGCCTGGTTGGGTGCCATCCGCATGTGGTCGTGCACGCCATCGTCATGCTATTAATGGCGCTGCGGCGTGTGGGCCATGGCCAGTCGTGGATGCTCGCGCTCGTCCCCTCATGCTTGGACGTAGGTCCTCGACCACAACTGCTCGCATCCCGCCAAAGCGAGGACAAACCGAGCCCACCTATAGCGTCCCGTTTCTCTCTTTCTCCCTCTGCTTTCTACCACCGATGAGTCGCGGTCATTGTGAGCCAGAGAGCGAGCACCTATCATCAATTCCTCGTGCCTGTGTCTCTGCCTTTATGTCCTCTTGCCGATCACCCCACCCGCCTTGATTACAGCCAGGCCAAGCTCCAATTTTGGAGCTTTGCTCCCGCAGCCGCGCCATTAATGCCCAGCCAGCCTCATTGCGGCTAGCTCCAACCTCGCCATCTCACGTTGAATTGACCGCACCACTAGCCCTGCCTAGTACCCCTCTTTGTCATGCGCACACTAGTCGCAGCTCTAGTGCCACCTCCTCGCCATTGACGCGGCCGTGCCTTTGCCGTCCGCCGTTAACCTCGCAGCACGCACGTTGGCAGCCTCGCTCAGGTCATCTTCGACTGAGCTAGCACCTCAGTTAGGTCAGTGGTGAGTCATCGTTGCTCACCCACTACCCCTACTGCCTTGTTTTTGCTGCGGCTCACCTGAACGCCGTCGCCATTGCCTTAGGGTGCCTGCCGTCGTGGAGAGGTCCTTCTACGGCGTCCCGGCTCATGCAACCGCCGCCCATCGTCTCGCGTCGACCCCTTAGTGAGATTCGGCATCTTAGCTAGGTTAGCATGGGTCCCACGTGACAGGCGCTGTCGCCAAGGCCACTGCTCGCCGCGCCGTAGCGCGTGAGGGTGGCCAGGGACCATGCCATTGTAAAGAGGAGAGAGTATAAGGGTTTTTTTTGCATAGGTGCTGTCTCTAGGAATAGTAACATGGACTGTTGGTTGTTTTATTCATAGTCTAGGGGCATTTTTGCTAATATACCAGTGCGCGTGGGATTCCCCCGCTGTAGGCCGCCTCGCGCTGTAGGCCGGCCTCACGTTGCCACGCCTGTGGGCCGCCGCGCTCTCTCGCGCGCACACTGCGTCGCATGGGCCGCGCGTGTGGGCCGCGAGAGAGAATTCATTTTCCTTTTTTTCATAAGGAATTAGAAATAGTTTTCTGATTTAATTTTAAGCTGATCTTTGGTAAATCATATAAAATCAGGTAGGTATCTAAAAAATTGTGCAACAAATTTGGTGAAGTTCCTAAAATTGTGCTCTATCTATTAGTGCATTTAGTTCATATATATATACATGTTGATACCGGGAGCTATTAAATCATTTGAGAGTGCTTAATATTATTAGGTTAAATATTGTAGGAATTTTTGTGGTAAATTGGTGATAGCTTTAATCCTAAAATTTTTATGGTAGTTTTCTGTTATTATTATGTGCCCACTATAATTTTGTAGCCCTAGAATAGACTACTTAATATGGTAGCTAAATACCTATTAAAGCTAAAGGAATAATGGCATGATGTTGGTTTATAAAAGTTAAGCACATGTACGGTAAGCTTGAAATCTATTTAGTAGAGATAATTATTAGCTTAGTATCTTAGTCATTAAAGCTAGCTTAGTAGCTTAGCATGTGTATTCTTATTTTAAGTGTTGTTGTTGCCAAAATATTAAGTGTTGCATCATCATTGCATGCATGTAGAGAACAAGTTAGTGGAGTTCGTGACCGCCGGAGAGCAGGAGTATGAAGAGGTGATCGAGGAGTATGAGGTGGAGGTCCTCGTGTAGGAGGAGGTCCCAGAGCCATCACTGACTGACTTAGCTGACACCCCACCTACCCAAGGCAAGCCCCGGTGCATAACCCTTATTTTGAATTATCACTGGATATATATATATGTGTGTGTGATGTGCATTTACGTTATAGGATTTATATTGAAACTACATGCATAGATAACCGACCTATGAGTCCTACTATCATAGGTCGAGTAGCTGCTATGCTTGGGCTATTACTCACATTACTCACAATAGGTGATTATTATTATTACTCTCATGATAAAATGGTGAAAGGAAATGGAGACCGGGTAGGGATATGGTACGGGTATTGGTGGGAGTAATAGGTTGTGTCCCGCGGCCAACGGGGCATAGCTTGGTTACATTGTTTTCCCTGTCCGTGTCGGTTAAGGACCGTCCATTGCTGTGGATTCTAGTCAGGTCACAGACTTATTATCCTGAGCACATACTTGCTTATGGGAGCGGGAAGGCTCGTTGCTCTCTTGTCGTGGGTTCCGGCTCTTTCTAGACTGATTAATTGGAGGCAGGGATGGTGGAGGTCCAAGTACCACACTGAGTCCGGGACTTAGGAGTGGGGGCTTGGAGTCCAAATTTGGACGAGGACCTTGACCCCTTGATAGGAGAGTGGTGGGTTGATCTTGCTTGTGCCCGAGGTACAAGTGGGGCATGTGTTTTGGGGTACCCAGCTAGGATACATTGGTTCACGAATCGTCGTGTGATACAGTACGACTTGGCTATGATCTAGCACCGTAGTAAGAACTGGAAGATGAAAGGGGATGAATGGATCTGATTGCTCAACTCTTGCTTAAAAGTAGAATATGTGCTTACATAGAATGGTTAGCTAATGAACTAATCATAACTGCTTATAAAATATATACATAAGGATTCACTACTAGTAATGCTTTTCGCAAAAAGAAAACCCAGCAAACCATAAAGCTTATCATATCCTTTGGAGTCGAGAAATTATTCCCACTAGTCGGGTAAGTCTTGCGAGTACATTATGTACTCAGGGTTTATTTACCTATGTTGCAGGTGCAGCTTGAGGAGTGGTTGTTGTGTGGAGGATTCTTTTGGTGGGCACAGACGGATCATTGTATCTTATCGTTAGATGTTTATTTCAATTCCGCTGTTTAAATTCCGCACTCTGAACTTGGTATTGGAATAATGTATTTTCAAGAACTCTTATTGTATGAAATGGACTAAGTATTGTAAGCTCGTACTCATTATTGGATCCTAGGTGAAAAATGTGGATTCTTTGAGTTCTTCCTTAGGGTGTGCTCGATGGAACTGTCCAATGTAGCTAATTTTTGGGGTGCTTAGTGTCTAGTGGAAGATGAGCGCCTCTGAAAGCGTTTTATTTTGGATGGTTCTACCACACCTCTGCCAGTTGGTTGTTAGTCGGCCCTTGTTGTTGGGTGCCTAGTCTCCATGCAGGTTGGAAGTTTGGATAGTAGGCGGTGGCTAGAGTGGACGGGTGAATTTGAGTGGAGTTCAGGCTTGGGTAAATTGGGCAGTATTGTTGCTGAGATGCTGCGAAGGTATGGTTCACCTCTCTAGGAGGTTGTTGTGGTGGAGGCTATTATTTTGCTCTGCTTTTGATCCTTTCTTGGGTCTCCTTGGCGTCTGGGAAGTCCCTGGTTATATGCCCATTGTTTTCTTCATGAAAGAAATAATACTGCCTTCGCTGCCTTTGATTTTGGTTTCTGTTCCAATTTCTACATTGGTTATTTCCCTTGCCTTTGGATTGTCTCACGGGCGTGTTGTTTTGGCCTGCCTTCGCTGGCTGTTGCCCCCTGTTGGCTGCTTCCTTATTGTTCTATATTAAAAACTTGCTGGTTTTGTGCCTGTTGTGCTTACGGCCAGCCTCAGTTTTGTTGCCCTTCTAGGTGTTTCTGTTGTTGCTCTAGAACTGCTTGCTTTGGTTTTGTTCTTCTAGTCTTCTGCGGAGGTCGTTGTCGGATCTGCAATACTTATCAAATTTGTTGTAGAGGTCTTCGATGGTTCGCGGCTTTTCCCTAGCTAGATGAGCTACGAATGGACCTATGCGAAGGCCTTTGATTGCTGCCTCTATAGCGACGTCCTCTGGGACATTTGGTGCCTTTGTCTTTATTTGCACGGATTTCTGGAAGTAGTCCTTTAGGGCATCTCCTTGATTCTGCTTGCATTGAAATAGGTCCTTGGAAATCAAGGATTTACTTCTGAACCCCTTGAAATTTGCTAAGATCTTGTCGCGGAGGTCTTCCCATGAATAGACAGAACTTGGCCTTAGCATTGAATACTAGGCTAGCACAACGCCTTCTGCTGCAATGACGAAGGACTTGGCCAGCACCGCTTCATTTCCACCAGCGGAAGCTACTGCTGCTTCAAAGCCCATGATGAATTGTCGTGGGTCTGATCTTCCATTGAACTTGGACAAGGTGATGGGTTTGTAAGAGGGGGCCAGGATGACCTCTGGATACCTTTGGATAGTGGTGATTTAGAATCGATGGTTCTGTGGGTTTGTGGCGAAGTGTAGGGTGTGTTGGAGGTTGGTTGTACTATGGAACGTGGCGGGGGGTTGGGTTGGCTTTGGTTTGCTGAGTGAAGTTGGTTGGATGTGTTGAAGTTGGGTAGCGAAGGCTGCATGCTTTGTATTTCAGCCTATAATACGGCTAGCTGTTGCCTGATTTCTGCTGCCTGGGCTGATTCTTCCTGCTCGTTGACTTGCGGTGAAGGCTGCAGCGACCCTATCTCTTTCTTGTTGCATGCTCTGTAGCTGGGCCTACAACTGTTGACGCTCTTGCTCCGGAGTGGCACTTGGGGCTTGCTGCTCCTCGGATGCCGGAGGCTGGTCTTCGACCGCGTTCTGTTCTTCAGCTTGGTCTTCTGAGGGTGTGGCATAAGTGTTGCGGGCGTTGCGCCTGGGTCGCCCTCTCATCGAGGGCTCCACGGGAACCCTGGTGGAAGCTTGCTCTCTTTCTTGCCATCGTGGGTCTTACTCGGCCAACCCACGGTGGACGCCAATGTTGAAAAACGGTGGTTTCCAGCAGGTGGGACTAGAAGGAGATTGCCGAAGCCTTTGCCCGAATAGGTGCCTCGGGCTAAAGCGTGTCTGGTGGAAAGTGTGTCTAGACCAACTTAGGGTTTCATAAATGCATTCAACTATCACCCTCTGTACAGAGTTTGTGTTTCCCTTTTATAGGGCATTGCTTGTTAAGGCTACTGTTTACAATTCTGTCCCTTGACGGTTATAGTACATCCTCGGAATATCCCTGCACTAACATAAACCATTAAGGGTAATTTGGGTGCCTTCTTCTTCGACCGCCTTTTCTTGATGGGCCACAACCGTGAGTCCGTCTGCGGCCCACGGCCCGGCACCGCCGCCCTTCAGGAAGCTCCTCGACCCTATGAGTCTTCGTTTGGGGCGGCTTTCGGGCATACTTGCGCGCCGGCTCTCTATAGCCTTCGCAGGTGCCGCCCGAGCCTTTGCCGCCAACGGCCTCCGGGTGCCTTCACTCCAGCCGCCAAAGCCTCCGCCTCGGACCTCCTCCGGGCTCCTTTGCCGCAGCCTCCAGTCCTTCGCCCTGATTGGCCGATCAGGCGGAGGCTGCCGTCCTCTTTCCCTGAACATCATCCGCAAAATTTGTTAACCATTAGATCTCATCACTGCTCCGGTCCCTAACCTCCGCGACTCACAACCGTGTCCCAACACCCTGATTGAATTAGTAAGAACATCACACATCTATGTTTTTAGGCCTTCTATTTAAGATTCCCTTATTGGCTGATTCACAAACAATATTGCACAGGATAGGTTAAGAACATTTTTTGCTGCTGCTGTTGAGTTTCTGAAACCAGGATCTCGTCAGCCTATTTTAGATAAGCAGCCGATCTTTTCCCTAAAGTGCTCTTGGCGGCAGTAGAAGGTAGGCCGTAGGCGGTGCTTGAGAGTGACAGAGGCCAGAGGGCCATGTAGCTAGTAGACAAACCTTAGTGTCCAAGCAAAAAGGGTGATGTTCGCTACCAGAACTGAAATGTGCTTTTCCATGTGGCTCATCTGATGGTCTAAATTGTAGCATGACGGGCCAGTCAATTCCAGTGCATGAATGAAGCATATATCCACTGGAAGGAAAAGCTCAATGTTGATGCTAAAGAACCGTAATCCTTTTCCGGAAATGTGTGTACTGGATACCATGTCTATGTCTAAAATATCTTACATGTGCGAACAGAGAAAGTGTCTTTTCGCAACAAATAAAAAAGGAACAGAGAAAGTGTCAGAACAAAGTGTCGAATTTTTATTACATTCTTTCTATATCTCACATGTATACCCGTTGATCCCTTCATAACCCATGATCTGGACATGCTGTATATATGGCCTATATAAATTACTCCTGAACATGATCACAACCAGAAAAAGAAAATTAAAGAGCGCATAAAACAATCACAAGCACGGTGAAAATCAACAGGGGAGTTAAAAAATTACGGCCTGCTGCAGAGAGCTGCTTCCAGCCCTTGACTAGCCAGCGCACTGCTCCACACGTCGTCGTCGCCGGCGAAGCCGTCCTGACGAAGGCTCATGGCGTCCTCGGGTAGCGGATCGAACGGCTCGTACTTGGCCCCAAGATGCCACGTTGACGGTAGGACCAGATCCCCGCCATCCGGCGGCAAACCCAGCGAGTCGTAGCAGCGCGGGTCCACGCTGAACGCCCCAAGCGCCTCCTCCGCACACGTGTCGTCGGCGGGGCACCGTGGCGGGGCGGCGCTTGGCTCCGCACTCGCCGTCGTCGCGGACAGCTCACCAAACCCGCCGTCTTGCGTCGTGAACGGCTGATGATGATCCCGCGGTGGGACGACGACGGGGCTCACGTCACCCGACGACGACCCACTCAAGGTGTCGAGCGATTCCGGCACGACGGCGGCGGCGCACCTCTCGGCCGCCGCCGCAGGCTGATGGTTCAAGAACTTGGCGTACAGCAGCGCCAGGTCGATCGTGGACCCCTCGGGCGCCACAGCCGGATTTTCGGCCGCGTCGTCTGTCGGCTGCTGGCACAGGCCGACTGGGCTGCCGCCGATCATGCCTTCTAGTAGCAAGTCCGGCCGCAGCGTGCCGGGGGACGACGACGACGGGTGCGCGAACTCCGCCGCCGCCGCTGCTGCGCCACCGCTGGCCGCCGCCACAGCAGCATCGACGGCCATGGCTCGGACCACCGGCTTGCCCCGGCGGTTCTTCCGGCAGCCGCCCCCGACGGGCACGTTGCGGAGGGATCCACCCCTGGTCCAGTAGCGGCGGCAGCCCTTGCAGAAGTAGCGGGGCTGGCTGAGGCTGTAGTTGTTGTAGTAGCAGAACTTGGTGTTGGGCGAGTGGCAGCGCGGGCAGCTGGGCGCCACCTCGACGACGTTCGGGGGGTACCGCCGGTGGTCGAGCAGCACCGCCGCCCGCCGCCCCGGCGCGTAGGGCAGCATGTTGTCGCAGTGAGGGGACAACATCCGTGTAACGACGACGGTGTTGCGGTGGTGCGACGAGAGGATGTTGGAGCTCTCGAGCAGGTGGTGCGACGAGGCGAGCTTCATTTGTCAGTGGAGAATCGGGTGGATGGGCCGTTATATATGTGTGGCGAGACGAGTCTGTGTGTGTGCTTATCGCCACGGATGCGTCCAAGCTGTGGCCTGCAGAGCGTACGTCGTGAAATGGAAAACTGGCAAACCAAAAGGTACCAGCCCCAACGACCAGTGTTTGTGCAGTCCCTTTTAGCTGCTACAGCTACAATCATCGGATCGGCCATGCACACCTACAGATGTGTGCCCGATCTGGGCAATGCAAGCGATCGATCGACGACGTCAGCTAGCGTTATGATACCTAGCTATACTGCCACTAATTCGTCGGTAACCGCCGGACGTCAGCTAGCGGTGCCGCCGGACGGTCGATAATGCGCGGCCGGACCCAGCACCGGCCACCCACCAATGCAAGAGTAGCTGGACCTCACGCGGGCGAGGAGGAGGACATGCCAATACGGCAGCCCGCACAGTGCCAGTGCATGCAGCACAGCGACGGCGTGCATGCTGCTACGGAGGGACAGCGACCGGTTGCAACGGAATCACATGGGCATGCAGCGCGCTAGCTACGTCGGGCAGGCGTGGACCGACCGTTCAACCGCTGTGCAGTTGGGGTAAGCCAACGACGGCCGGGCTGTGGGCCTGTTCAGCGGGTATTAAAGCCGACTGAATTTGTTTTGTTGTGAGAGAAAAATACTATGGATTTTAGCTGATAAGTCAGTTAATAAGTTCAAACGAACGTGCCAGTGTTTTGGATGCATCTTTTGATCTCGGACATACACGAGCGACGGGGATGGAAGAGCGAAGAAATGGATTGGATCTAAGCCACGCCATGGAGCTGAGACCCGACCCACCTCCATCTCGGATCCGGGAGACCGGGACGAGATCGTCGGCGTCTGCTGTGCAGTGCGACAGTGAGGCACACATCTGTAGGTGTGCATGGCCCTGTCCGGACGCCGATCCGTTTGCCGCGACCACGTGCACGGTAGTCCGGGCGTAAAAGAGATGGGCCCTTGCTTGTCCCTCTCAGGCAGTGTGGGCCTGCTGTTGTTTCATCCATTTACTCGACTGTTGTTGTGGCGAGGGTTTCCTTCCGGCGAAAACTCTTTTAGATGCATGTGTATTTACTTCAATTCATATGTGTTGGAGTGGATTGAAATATAATTTAGTTTAATTCTACTTCGATCCATTTCAACACATGTGAATTGAGATAAATACATGCGTATTCAAACAATGCCTTAGACATGGAACTTTATTTCGGCCTAGTAGAAGATTTACACTCGATCAGTCCATTATTACGGTTTTGCTTTTTTCTGGATTTTGGGAGCTCACGAAAGGCAAATAAAATTGGAGACCAACAAACTAAGCACTACCTATTACAAGAAAACCAACCATACTTAGCGAAAATTGCGCAATCTCCAAACATTCGACATGTTATTTGGTTATAGGTCTGTTGTCTTTCTTTTGTAGGATTGACCATGATCACATACAGTGAATATCTCTAATAGTAGCATGTAAATAGGAGCAGGGGCGGACACAGCGGTGGGGCGGGGGGCGGGGGGGGGGGGGGGGGGGGGGGGGGGCTCAAGCCCCCCTACCCGTATCGCAGCAGTGGAACCCCATGTGGAGCCCAGGGAGACTGAGATTTAAGATCGAACAACAGTGTTGTTCAGCCCCCCTAAAATATTTTCTAGGTACGCCGCTGAATAGGAGTATAGCACTTGGTACCCTCACGGAGGCCATAATTGGCTCTATAGGCGGGGTAGACCATGACGATTGGCCCAAGACAAAATCCAAGCCGAGGGGATGCCACACCGACTTGTCAAACAAGGCATATGCAAGATGTACATAGAAACTGACTCGATCTGTTGTAACTGAATAGAAAACCGATATGTAAACCGATCAGGATGGGACTCTGTCTGTAGCGTTACCCTGGACAGTACAAGGAGAGGTAGAGATCCCCTAATCGCAGCTGACCCGATCGAGCAAATGGCATAAAAGCAGTACTAACATCATCATGCATTGAAACAGGTAATAAATTTGTGTCACATGCATGTGCTACCTCTCTATGCGTGATACATCGATTACTAGTGAACGGTAAAAAAAAACACCGACAAGTCCATACTATCACTACTGCATAAAGTATTTTTTAGAGGTGACAAAATTGGAATCGTTCGATTTCTAGGAGTGTGGTAAGCAACCTTCTCTACCCAAGGGTCTCTAAAATCAAGCGAAATCAAGCTTTCCTGCATGCTTGGTATGCTATCACCCCTGGAAATGATCATTTTTGATAAATTAAATTGAAAATTGCTCCTAAGAATAGCAAAAAATGTTATAATTACGGGCCAGTTCCACTAGCTAAGCACCATGACAATGCGTCACATGTCATAAGTCACATATGAATTTTCATGTGAAATACATACGTGTGTTTCTTAGGATTTTGATCCGTGACATCTTCTCACGTGCACACGAAACAACCCCCTGCCCCTCCCTACTACTACGACATACACCCAGTTGTGACCAGGTAAAGATGCTATCCTTTTCTATTAATTTATGTGAATCTTGTATTGGTTTTTTGGGACCTAGCCGATCTCAAATGAAAAAAATCAACTACAAATTCTAAACTACAACTTTGGTACAGAACGTGTCTCTATCAAGGTCATTTGGAAAATTGATCTGAATCTAAAAATCCGAGAACTTAAAAATACATATTTGGAACACTAAACGATTTCAAATAAAAAATCATCGACTACAAAGTCGTACATCTCATCAAGCCTTATAACTTTGATATAAAGTTTGTCTTCGTTCAACTTCATTTGGAAAAAAAATGTTGCAACTATTTTTAGGGCAGTTTGCATTAACAACCATGATTGAATATTGATTTCTAGCCCTCATTGGTGTTAGCAACCGTCCCCTAAAATGCACTTTTTCTTTTTTTTTTTGGAGAATTACACAGTACAACATAGACGACCAAAACACGCACGCGCATACTCATCCCTATAAACACACGTACGCAAACTATACTCCTATGAGTACCTCTGAAAGACTAAACCGGTAAATCTCAAGATTCACGAAGTCAACACAGGCGCGTCCAAGGAGACGTCGTCTACCAGTGAAAGCATAACGCCGTTAAATCCTAGAATAAATCCTGAAAAATATGAGCACCCATGCTAAATCGAGGACTTGAACCCGGGTGGGCAGGTTCCACCACAAGGAACCCAACCAACCGATCTATGATCAGTTCGCAAAATTGCACTTTTTCTAGAAGCACTTGGTTCCCCTTAAAATATAATTTCCAAGTGTAATTAGCAACACTAACCATCCATAGAAATAGATTTATAAGGATTGTACATCTCTAGAACCATTTATAAAGGCGGTTGGTGATACAACAGTGTCCAGAAAAAAGGACACCTCTAAGAGTTTGCTATAAGTCAAACATTTCAAGGTTTTGATAAGTTAGAAGAATATTAAATACTACCAAATTAAAGAGGTAGATTGTGAAAATATCTACCATATTAAAGAGTTAAATAGTGAAGATATCTACCATATCAAAGAGGTAATTTGTGAAAAATATGTTTCATGACGGAATAACGGATCTAAAGTTGCTCATTTGATATCATAAACATTATTGTTATTTTGTGTAACTTGATGGAAGTTATAATATTTTAATGTAGCTTATATTTCAGGAGAGAGAGGGAGTATATACATTACTAAAAGCCCAAAGAAATGTAAGCTTTTGGATGATGGTAATTATAGTATTTTTCTTTTAGAAAATTGTTGTAGCATCTGAGTCTTAAAATGTCTATCCAAATAAGCCCCGAGGTGCAGTAAGAAGTTTTCTGGACGAGTGAATTGGCATGCAACCAAAAAAAAACTCACGAACATGATCGAAAGAGAAATGCCTGAACAAGCAAGCGAGCACACGTCGTATGTTTTAACAAATCTGTCTAGACGAAAGACTGTTCATGCCATCGCTCGGACGGCACAAGCTGTTTTCATGAAGATGCTACTGTCCACGACATCATAATTTGCTCAATGTGCGTTGGTACGTACGTAGCTGGCTGTTATTGTCTAACTGCATTTCACGTCATATTTGACGTTCCCGTGCGTGCGAGTGCGGCAGAGAACAAATAAGTCAAGCACTAAATTATTAGGGGGCTTGTCGTCTTAGGGTCTTGGGTTCACATCGACTCCTCAACAACTTGCAAACATGTCATCGGTTATATGTCATGATACTGTGCTGTCCACGTACATTCAGTGCAAATTGAATATTGATGCCTGATTCTAGGCTTCTCTCCAACTGTGGAAATTAAACATGACAGCGTCAAGCGGTAAACAGTATGTTTTGCCTATGAATATAAAATGAGCATAATTTAAGCAGCAGTGCAATTGACACATATCTAAGCATCGAACAAATAATGCATACAGATCCCAAATTTTGCACCCATTCTTCACCCAATTTCACAATCAAGCTCTGCGCGCTCGCGCCTCCGGCATCATTGAAGTTGTGGTGCATAGTTAGAGTTTAGCTCCATGGGTTCTGTTAACAACTAGCGCGGAATAGCTCACCAATGGCGGAAGGTGCGGGTGCGGGCGCGGAAGGCACAGGCGCGGTCGCGACCGAAGCCATGGTGGAAGGCGCGGGCATGGGCGCGATCGACGTGGCGAATCGCCGATCCAACCACACGTTCTGCTCAGCGAAGAGCTTGCGCATGTCATCGAGGAGAAGCTTGGTAGAAGGATTCATGATGCTAGACCGAGAATCAATGGCTCTGATACCAATTGTTAACAACCTGGTATCTGAATTGGTAGAGGGAGGTAGAGAATCAGAGAATCAACAGTGGAAGCTTAGGATTCAAGAGGAAGAAGAAGAACAATAGAGAAGGGATATTCTGGAGGAAGGGGAAAACCTGTTAGGTTGTTTGATCTGTTGTTTGATCACCTTTGCCGTTGCCCCCTGAACCCTCTTGTAGATGACACCCAGTGGTCTAGTAGTAGTTGCTCGACTGGGCCTAAGCCCATGGTCCATATGAAGGCCCAACCATGGGTAGTCCCTGACATTCTGGGTGGACATCGCGGCCGAGGACAGCGAGAAGGTGCTCGTGAATGACGAGGCGCCCTGCGGTCCAATGCCATGGAGGCCCGGGACGAAGCCGAGCGACACCGAGACGGGCCACGCGATGGCGCCGTTGTGGAGGTCGAGCTCATCCCTGTCGGTGAGGTGCGACGGCACGGCCAGCTTGAAGGAGATGGCGCACGACGTCTGCGTAGCAGCCGCAGGCGAGCGCTCATTGTAGTCGGGGCCGTACTAGATGAGCTTCTGGTCGGCGGATGGGTCGACGCAGTCAGTAGCGTCGATGGCGCTAACTCCACCCTCTCCTTCTGCCATCGACGTCATCATCGCTCGATCAGCTCTACCTCATGGACTCAGGAACGTGATCGTCGTAGGACCGCTCCAGTTAGCATGCCATGTAAGTCGCTACGCTGGGTCTACTTTTTCTCAATTCTGTCAGGAGTACCTCCACGACACCACAGGCACGATCTGGTGCGAATCACACCTCCTAGATGATGCACTACCGTCGCCATCGCTAGACGCTGCCTTGCCTAGATTCTTTGATAGGCTCAAGAGCGCCGCCATGGCATGCGCCTGGGAACTCTTCCCGATGCCCGCGATCAACCCTAACAGGGCCAGGGTGCCCTGGATAACGAAGAGAAATCGTGAAACCAACTGGCTGAGCGTCAAGCGAAGCCAAAAGCCGAGTTATCGGGTAAATCTTAGCTACGCCATGAACCTTCCATGTCAGAACCACGGATACCCGGTAGTTCACCTCACCAAAGATTGTAAGATGCACCGCACGACGGCCGCTACGATGACTCTCTCACGGAGCACCCCTCGAGGGGACAATCGGCGGCGTAAAGGACACTCAAAATAAACCCTCAAACGAGTGATCATCATTCGTGCCCATACTAGGACCTGGTCAGATTCAATACATACACCTGCTGTTCGGGAGGCTCACATTGTGGTACCCACGGCAACGACCCGGCTACCCTGGTCAGAGCAGCCTATCACTTTCGACGAAAGTGACCAACTTGAACACTCGGTTGACATCGGTAGGTTCCCCCTGGTCGTTATCAAAGTGCTCGAAACTGTCTGTGCCACCAAGATGTTCATGGATGGAGGAAGTGATTCCAATCTGATATATTGGGACACTTTCAAAAAACTAAAGATCGGCATAGATAAACTACGCCCACCGAGGGGCCTGATCATCGGAATAGTACCAGGGAGACAGGTGATGCCTCTTGACAACATAGATCCATGGGTTACGTTCGAAGAGGCAGCAAACTTTCGCCAGGAGATACTCTCCTTTAAGGTTGTGGACTTTTAGGACACATATCACGCCGTCCTCGGCATACCATGTTTTGTTAAATTCATGGTTGTGCCTCACTATGTGTACATAAAGATGAAGGTGTCGGGGCCTAATGGTGTCATCGCGATCTCTTGAGATCTTCAAAATGCCTATCAGTGCGACCTACTCGTTATCGAGATTGTGGTCCAAAACTGGGACTTGGCGCAGCGCGAGCTCGAGTATGTCCTCATGCAATGATAGGGCTCGGGGGCTCCGATGACAACGCCGCTGCATCTTGATTTCCAGTCTCCACCTCCAGAAGAGAAGAGGTTGTCACCAGGCTAGTTCACAGCCTTGGAGCCGACCGTGGCCCCATCATTTACGCTCGAGGAAGATTCAAGGAAGTTCTGCTTGGAGAGAACTGACCTGAGTAAGACCACGAACATCGAGAGGAGCCTAAACTAGGCACAACAAGATGAACTCATCAAATTCCTGATTGACAATCGAGATATATTCGCTTGGAAACCCTTAGACATGCCAGAAATCTTGAGGGAGATCGCCGAGCATTCCCTGAGAATCTGGGCCAACGCCAAGCCGGTCAAGGAACGCTTGAGACTGTTTGATGACAAGCGGCACAGGGCTATAGAAGAAGAAATAGCCAAGCTCCTCGACGTAGGCTTCATCAGGGAGGTCATGCATCTAGACTGGCTTGCAAACCCTGTCCTGGTTCCCAAAAAGAACAACAAGTGGAGAATGTGTGTCGACTATATGAGCCTTAACAAGGCATGCCCAAAGGATCCTTACCCTTTACCCCATATAGATTCAATCATCAAGTCCACTGCAGGATCAGAATTACTCTATTTCCTCGATGCTTACTCCGGTTATCACCAGATCCGGATGAAAGAATCTGACCAACTAGCTACTTCGTTCATCACCTCGATCGGAGCATACTGCTATGTCACCATGTTGTTTGGGCTGAAGAACGCGGGGGCTACCTAATAGCGTTGTATGAAGTGCTGTCTTCATGAGCAGATCGACAGAAACACCAAAGCTTATGTCGATGACATCGTCGTAAAATCATAAAAAGCTGGAAATCTTATTCAAGATCTCTCGGAGACATTCAAAAATCTTTAAAAGTTCAAGCTCAACCCAGAAAAGTGTACCTCCAGGGTACCATCCGACAAACTATTTGGCTACATCATATCGGCTCATGGGATTGAGACCAATCCAATGAAGGTCAAAGCCATCCTCGATATGGCACCTCCTCGAGCGTTGAGAGATGCCCAGAAGCTCATGGGATGTCTGGCTTCCTTAAGCTGGTTTGTCTCTAGACTGGGCGAGAAGGGACTCCCCCTCTACAAACTCTTACGCAAGACGCTAGACTAGCGATGGACCCCGAAGGCTCAAAAAGCTTTCGATGGTATCAAGGACTTCCTCACCAAACCCCCCGTTCTAGTGGCTCCTCACGAAGAAGAGCCCTTACTTCTATACGCCGCAGCTACCACCCAGGTGGTCAGCGTGGCTATAGTTGTTGAGAGAAAGGAAGATGGCCACATTCAGACTATCTAGTGACCGGTATACTTCCTCAGTCAAATATGAGCCAAGAGCAAAATTCGCTACCCGCACATCCAAAAGATACTCTGTGGGGTGTACTTGGCAAAGAAGAAGCTGATTCACTACTTCGATGCACACCGAAATACTGTGGTCACCTCCTTTCCGCTAGGAGAGATCATCAACAATTGGGACATGACCAGACGGATAGCCAAATGGGCCCTAGAACTTATGGCATATGGTATCACGTATGTGCCACGCATGTCCATTAAATCCTAGGCTCTGGCGGACTTTGTTGTTGAATGGACAGAAGCACATGTTGAACTGGCTACAGCCGACCTAGAGTACTAGAGCATGTACTTCGATGGCTCTTTGATGCTACAAGGAGCAAGAGCGAGAGTTATCTTGGTCTCCCCCAGCGGGAACTGAATGAGGTATGTACTCCATTATTTCGAGGGTGCTACTAATAACATATATAGCAGAGTACGAGGCCCTACTCCATGGGCTACAAACCGTAGTCACCCTTGGGGTCATGAGACTTGTCTCCTCGGGAGACTCTAAGCTTGTCATCGGGCAAGTAATGAAAGCTTCAACGTGCTACGACCACAAGATGGAAGCCTATTGCGCTGAGGTTAGAAAACTTGAGGCAAAGTTCAACAAACTCGAGCTACGCCACATCCCTCAAAGGGACAACGAGGAGGCTGATAGCTTCACAAGAATCAACTTGACCTGAGACATGCCCTCAGGTGGTGTGTTCCTCGATGAGCTCACAAGACCCTCGGCATGTTGGGAAGTTGAAACTCAACCTCTCCTCGAGCTGAGCGTAGTCACCATCACCAAGGCCATAGGCTCTAACCTAGACTAGGCACAGGAGCTCATCGACATGGCATCCTCCCTATCAATAGGGACGAGACCGGTCAAGTACATCAAAGAGCTAAATCCTACGTTGTGAGGGATGACGAGATCCATCATAAAAGCACGAGCGGAATCTTGCAATGGTGCATACCCACGGAAGATGGGAAAAGACTCTTGCAAGATATACACTCAGGGCTTGTGGCCACCACGTAGCGCCAAACACCTTGGTGGGTAAAGCCTTTCAACAAGGATTTTATTGGCCTACCACGGTTAAGGATGCACAACATATCATGAGGACCTATGAGGGATGTCACTACTTTGCCAAGCAAAAACACGTCCCCTCTCAAGAGGTCCAAACGATCCCAATCACATGGCCCTTCGTCGTCTGGGGACTCGACCTTGTCAAAAAACTCCCACCTGCCCGAAGGGCTTTGACCACTTGTTGGTCATGATCGACAAGTTCACCAAGTGGATCGAGGCCAAGCCTGTAGCTACAGCTAGCTCAGAGGCAACAGTCGAGTTCATCAAAGAAGTCATAAACCGGTATGGGGTCATGAACATGATCATTACTAACAACGACACCCAGTTCATAGGGAGCGTGTTTGTCAACTTCTGTGATGAACAATAGATCAATGTACAATGGGCTACAGTGCCCATCCTTAGACTAACGATCAGGTAGAAAGGGTGAATGGTTGCATCCTTCGAGGCCTTAAACCCTGAATCTTTAGGAAACTAAAAAAGTTCAAGGGTAGATGGGTCAAGGAGCTTTAGCCAGTCCTATGGGGCCTACAGACCACTCCTACCAGGCCGATGGGGTTCACTCCTTTCTTCCTTATCTACGGCGCAGATGTGGCACTACCCAAGGAGACTGGCTATGCCTCTCCTCATGTTCACGCCTATGATGAGGAAATAGTAGAGGAAGCCTTATAGGATTCCCTCAATAGGCTCGACGAGCATTATAGAACAACACTCGTCTGCTCCACAAGATATCAGCAACAGTTGCACAAGTACTATAGCAAGCATGTTCGGCCACTAAACTTCATGAAAGGCGATCTGGTTCTGTGTCAAGTGCAGACAACTAAGGGGGAAAACAAATTCACACCTCCTTGGGAAGGACCATTTATCGTGGCCAAAGTGCTAAAGTCAGGAACGTATAAGCTGGCAAACATGAATGGTCAAGTCTACACGAATGCCTGGAACGTCAACTTATTGTGACGGTTCTACACGTAAAAAAGCAGGCCTATACTAGGGTCCAAATCATGGGTGGTGTGACCATCAACCCATAATAAAGGTAGTAGACTCTGATCAAAACAATAATTAGTATGTCCCTTGGCTTAAACTGAGCACCCTAGCAGATCACACTAATCTGCCGAGGCACTCGGGGGCTACCCGATCAAAAAATTTCCAAGAGTATACGACATTCATGCAAGTCGTGTTAGGGTCTCCGGTCAATCACCACGATATGTTATGCTAACCTATTGCGGTGATCCAGGGGATACAACTAACATTACATGAGTTACCAAGCCATTACTCAAGAGAACGCAAACCATAAAGTGCAAAACTCTTTATTCTAAGGCCAATGTTGTTTACACATCATGGGGAGCATACCAGAATACATCCTCTACTCTCTCATATTCGGCAATGGCGCCATCATGCCCCTAAACTCCATGGACAGCACACTGACATCGTTGGGTCTTTCCACTGGTAGAAACTCAATTGCCATGTTGTAAAGGTCCTCGCTGCTTCGGAGTGTAGCGACCACCAAAGCCAACGTGGCTCCACGATGAACCGCATGATGAACCACCTCTCTAAACCACCTTGGGACATTACTGAGGCTCTCCTCTACGCTCACCCCTACTGGCAAGAGCATGTCAATAGTAGTGTCGCATGCCTCCAGCAAGGCAGCATGACGGTCTTGAAATTGACCAGCTCTAACCGTCGTGGTGGAAGAATTAGTCACAGCAGCGTCACGGTTGTGCTCTGCCTCCATCACTTGCTCAGGCAGAATGGTGTTGGCATCATGAAACCTCTCCACCTTGCCTTGGATAGCGGCCAGCTGCTCTTGGACGACTAGGAAGCATGATCAAAGCAACCACTCATCAAAGTAAGACATCTCCAGAACGATGAATAGAGAAATTTGACCAGAAATTCAATGAGAAGTTGCACCTAGGCCTCGGCATGGGACATCATAGCACAGTCCATCTCCCAATCCAACCTAGCCATCACTTCTGGTATGGCCTCCAACTGTGCCCGGAGATGGCTCACATCGTCCCCGGCCATCACGACTAACAGCGGAGCTGTGGCCTCCACTGCCATAGCATCGCCCGACGATTTGGGAGGACTCACGTTGTAAAGCATAGGAAGCCTAGAGGAACACCTAGTGAGAAGAAGCACAAAGCCCCAAGTTCACCTGATTCGGGTCGGTCCAAGGACTTACCTGATGAAAGCAGGACGAACAGACAGATAACGCTCGCCTATCGCCTGTCTAGGAACCTCCATTCTCAAGCTCCCCACGCTCTCCATCAGATTGGATCTAAGGGGATAGAGGCAGAGGAAGATGAAGAATTAAATAAAGGGAGGTAAGCTCAATAGTGCATAGATAAAATTATGCCCATCTATGACTCCCCCTTCTTTATATAAGTAGGAACCAGCGCATGGATGGCATCCCAACTACACACGCTAGTTCATGGGAAAACAAGCCGTAAACACCGATGCCTCAGCTTATGGTAATCATACTCATCTACGGATCCATGCGGTCCACTTTTAATACACTTTCACCTGAGCCGGTGTAAGCGAGTGATCTGACACTCAGATCGAGTACTCGACCCAGCTCACCCCCTTAGCAGGTGTAAGCGGTAGCGATTCATTCACTATCGACCCTGCCCCTCTAGAGGTAGGGGGTATTCAAGAGGGCCACCAGTTTGGCTCTAAAACCTCTAACACTTAGTGTCACGTAAATCTCCCAATACCTGGACGAGTGTTGACAATCACTAACACTAATTATAAACCATCAACATAACCTGCATTTATACTTAATTCCATCACCAAACATAGGTATAGGGGTTTAAACTAATAAATTCCACAAGTTTTGGTGAATCTATGTTTTTAGCATGGTTTATCCAAAAAACCGTTCAAGAGCACCTATTCGTCACAGGAAATTATAGAATTCTACCGCGTAAACAGCGTGGGAAGATTCTAGAAGACTCTAGGAGGCTCTCCATTGAAGTAGACCCTGAGGGGCTACCATGTGGGGCTGGCCAGCCCCACCTATAGGTTGGTTGGCCTATGTGTCCCACCAGTCAGCCTTTGCTTCGAAAGTCATTTCTCCACCGCCATTGAGATCCAATATTTGCCGTTTATTTAAGTTGGTTTGATCCGAGGGCTCAGGATTGACGCTACAGCCTATATATATCAGCCCCTACCCCCTTCCTCAGTAGATTCCTAAAACCCTAATTCATATCTTCAAGATCGAGCCAGCTATCAAGAGAAGATTAGTCCTCTATAGGATCTAGTCTTGTAAATAATATTGAGATAGAGAGTGAGGGAAGGGTTTAGAGAAGGTGTCGGCCTATCGGTGCTCTCTCTATGGCTTGTACCTTGGCGGGTCCAAGTTTTATTTGAGCTTGCCTTCAAGATTTCTCTGGTAATCAACTTCTAATTCAAGTAAGCATTGTGTTTATATTATTCAACAGGTTCGCGACTCTTTTGAGTGCTTTATTTTTGCTCTAGAGGGAGTAAAGTATTAATTGTGAGTGTAAGCATGCTACTTAGACTTATGTTAACCGTGGATGCACCCTGCATTCTGGATCGGTGGTAGATCGTGTGTGTGACATTAGTACTATATAGCCTCGTTGAGTACTATATAGCATTGTTGATCCTTTGTAGTCCACCTCCCGTTTGTAGGCTAAGTAGGACCCGGTTATGAAGGAAAGCATCATTTTCTAGTGTCTTTCCCTAGTAATGTCTCTAGTTGAATAGTAGAAGACATAGCTTACCCTAGTTAGAATTAGAGAGCCTCAGTTATCCTCTCTATGCTCATGTTTATCCTAACCTTGTTGCTACCCCTAGTTAAGTTAGATCGTAGTTAGTCTCACATGTTTCTCTATACATACGATACTTGTAATACTTCCGGGTGAAAGCTACAGTGGTATCCATGCACTTACAGATTTATCTGTGTGCGTTAATAAATACCAATAATGAGCTCAAAGTACCTTATTTTAGCTGAAGTGTGCCCCTTTGGGGGAAACTGGAAAACTGGTTGGGCCATGGCTATAACCAAAGTACGAGCTCCTAGAATCTAGAAAAAGAGTTTTATGATGTGCCCTCGTTGGTCTGGCTTTGTCCTACTGCTTCCTTTCAGTGAAGTGGATGTTCACACGTTCTACCTGTTATCAGCTCGAAGAGCAATACACGCAACTACCGACAGCTGCTTACGCGTTCGTTACTCGCACACAGTAGTGCCCACACTGGGACACTATTACATTCTCCTCAGGGCTCTAGGACGACATCCTTATTCTTCCACTAAGCAAGGCCCATGACAATTCATACCACGTTGCTTAACGGGTCTAAAAAAACATGACGTCCTTAGTGCTTGATAACAAAACAACCTTCAATAGGTCACCCTAAAAATCAACTATCTTAGTGACGCACGGGCGATGGAGGTGCACCTACCCCATCCTCATTATTGTTTTACAACTAGGACTTAATGATGTGCAACCACTATTTACACATCAAAATATGTCAAGAACCAACTTCTCGAGTATAGCGGTATTTCTACCCTAACCTGGAATCCACGATGTCCTAGAAGCTACGCTTCCGGTTATTGGGTACACCACCCGAATATCGCATTGACAACGTCCTGAGGGCTATGCCTAGGAAACTACATTTCCCAATATGCGGTGAACCACCTGAGTCAGGCACTTACAGTTGCAAGGGAAGAACATTCCTTGATGTATGGTGTACCACCGCCGCACTCGATGCTTGAAAAAGATTCTCGCTACCCGAGAAATGCTCTTGGTACTCGAATGGTGACATACTGGCTCCCTAATACTTGGGAATATCTTATTGCACTGCTCAAAGCTTTGGCATCCGAAGATGCTCACTGTGTACTCATAGTACGCAGAACTTATAGGGGGGACTGCGATGTACAGGGGGCTTGAAGCTAAATGCTAGCTTATCATTAAGTCCTATGGGGGATACTGTTAGAGATATGGGCTAGGGGTACCTACACAGCCCGTATATATGACTTTCGGCCATCGAGCTATCGGCCCAGCAGCCGTCAAGGAGGAGGCCCGCAAGGGCTGATGTGATCAACCAACGTGGAGATCAAGACAAACCAAGGCGGGCGTATCTGGATGATAGCGAGGATCAATCTATTGTAACAAACTAGGAAACAATCTGTTAGCCTAATCACCCTGTTTGTAACCCTACCTCTCCTGCCTATATAAAGGAAGGTAGGAACCTTGGGCTCAGGATTCAATCTTCCACCTTTTCCATCTACCTCCTAGCTAGGAGCAACAACCCCTATAATTGAGCATACCAATATAAGAGCAGCCGCACCACTGGAGTAGGGATTCGCGTGTACCACGCCCTAAACCAGTATAAATCTCTGTGTCTCGTCTGCTACCATCCGATTTTGTCTATGTCATCACATTGTTGGATATTTCTGGAGCAAAACAATCCGATAAGTATGCACGTGCCATCCGACACCTCCTCTTCTCAGGGTCCGACACACCCGCGTCCAAACCCGTACGCTAGGGTTAGCCGTCGGACCTAGGCAGAGGCCGGTCCGACGCTCTGAGAATCAGGGTCTGACGCCCCTATTTTACTTCTCCTCAAGCACAACTTCTCCACCCTTGCTCAAATGTGCTAACCACCAAGTGTATCACCTTGTGCACGTGTGTTAGCATATTTTTACAAACATTTTCAAGGGTGTTAACACTCACTAGAATCTAAATACATATGCAATGAGTTAGAACATCTAGTGGCACTTTGATAACCGCATTTTGATACAAGTTTCACCCCTCTTAATAGTACGACTGTCTATCCTAAATGTGATCACACTCGCTAAGTGTCTCGATCACCAAAAATACAAAAACTCCTATGGATATCACATTTGCCTTGAGTTTTTTGTTTTTCTCTTTCTTTTTTCCAAGTCCGAGCACCTTGATCATCATGTCTATCACCATCAATATGATCTTCACCATTTGCTCCACCACTTGGAATAGTGCTACCCTATCTCATATTCACTTAGAGTAATTGGGTTAGCACTTAGGGTTTCATAAATTCACCAAAACCAAACTAGAGCTTTCAATCTCCCCCTTTTTGATAATTGATGACAACCCTTTTACAAAGATAAGAATTGAAATTTAGTTGAATCCATGTTGCTTGCCCAAGCATATTTATCATGTGTAAAAGGATATGGACAAGTTTCATAAACCCGAATTGGTAGAATTAGCTCCCCCTATATATGTGCTAAGAGTTTGGATAGAAGCTTGCACATATGCATAGAATGAAAATGTGGGAGGGCAATGTCTACCAAATGATGCTAAGGTATAAGAGATGGACCTTTGAAGCGTGATACCAATCTGAGTGCATCAAATATACCATCCATAGCACCATGGTTAGTTAGATGCCACTTGGAATTTCTTGCAAAACACAAACACTAGATACCTCGTGAAATCAACATTATATGCAAGGTTCTAGTACCACTTGTGAAAGCAAAACAAGTAAGCAAGGCATATCTAACTACCACCTATGCATGCTAGTTTTTCATTTCATCATTCAGTTCTACAACTAGCATACACTACACAAGCATGTATATCAAATTTAAAACTTGTGCCATGCAAGCAAACATATGAAATGTATATTCAAATGCATCAATCAAGTTTATGAGCTTGCTCCCCCTACTTGTGTGCTCAAATTTTAATTGATCCCCTTACTTTCATATCCCCCCTTTGTCAAAGTTCTCCCCCTTTGTCATCTTTTCCTTATCTTTGTGTATTACTTCTCCCCCTTTGTCATCAATGACCACAAAGGTTCAATTTTAGAGAGGTTAAGATTATCAATGTCAATCAATGGGGTGAGTATCATTTTTCCAAATTTAGTTCAATCTAGAACACTTGCCAAAAATATTTAACTCGGTTTGATCCAAGGATAAGCTTCTTTACACCTCATTTCAAGGGTTATCTTGACCATGTTGAGTTAAACACTTATAGCTTATTTTCTAAATTAAACACTAGGTTCAAAAACCCACAAACATGTCATATGCTACCACTAGATCATATCAAGCATAGAAGCAATAGTGGTACCACACAAGCATTAAATTCATTTGTTTTTCATGAATGAGCCTAAAAACATGAGGAATGACTAGATGCACTAAACATGTCCTTAGCAAAGGATGTATGCATACCAATCAAATTTTACCTTGGATTATTCGAAGGAGAGGCATGTCATATAAGTGGGGGGTGTATCAACACATATTTGAGAAATCCAATATGTTCAACTCATTCCTTAGCTTGCAAAACCTCTTCTCATCAAGTGGCTTGGTGAATATGTCAGCAAGTTGATCTTCGGTGCCCAAACTCTCAATTGAAATGTCCCCTTTTTGTTGATGATCTCTTATGAAATGGTGGCGGACATCAATGTGCTTTATTCTTGCATGTTGAACCGGATTGTTGGTTAGCTTGATTGCACTCTCATTGTCATATAGCAATGGCACTTTCTTGAACTTGATTTCAAAGTCATTCAATGTGGCCTTCATCCAAAGAATTTGTGCACAACAACTACCGGCGGATATGTTTTCGCCTTCGGCCGTTGATAATGCAACACTATTTTGCTTCTTTGATGATCATGAAACAAGTGATCTTTCCAACAATTGACATATGCCCAAAGTGCTTTTCCTTTCAACCTTGCATCCCGCATAATCCGAGTCCAAGTATCCAACTAACTCAAACTTAGCTCCTTTGGGATACCACAAACTAATATTTTGTGTATGCTTTAAGTACCTCAATATCCTCTTTGTAGCCTTCAAATGACTTTCTCTTGGTGAGGCTTGGAATCTTGTACACATGCACACACTAAATATGACATCTAGCCTTGATGCGGTCACATAGAGTTGACTTCCAATCATAGATCGATATAACTTTTGATCCACCATGTTGCTACTTGCATCACTATCTAAATTGCGATTTGTTACCATTGGTGTACTAATGGCTTTGCTCTCATTCATGTCAAACTTCTTGAGCATGTCTTTGATGTACTTGCCTTGACTCACAAATGTACCATTCTTCAATTGCTTCATTTGAAAACCAAGGAAGTAACTCAATTTTCCAATCATGGACATTTCAAACTCATTAGCCATCATTTTCCCAAATTCTTCATAAAAGTCTTGATTGGTTGATCTAAAGATAATGTCATCAACATAGATTTGCAACACAAACAAATCCTTGCCAATCTTCTTGGTGAAAAGAGTGATGTCAACCTTGCCCATTATGAAACCTTTAGAGAGTAGTAAATTCCTCAACCTCTCATACCATGCTCTAGGTGCTTATTTCAAGCCATATAATGCATTCTTCAACTTGTACATATGGTTGGGCTTCTTGTCATCTTTAAAACTAGGAGGTTGCTCAACATATACTTCTTCATTGATGTAGCCATTGAGAAATACACTCTTGACATCCATTTGATAGAGCTTGATATTGTGGGCACAAGCATAGGCTAGCAAGATTCTAATTACTTCCAATCTAGCAACCAGGGCATATGTTTCTCTAAAGTCAAGACCTTCAACTTGTGTATAGCCTTGTACTACCAATCTTGCTTTGTTCCTTACCACTATCCCATCTTGATCTTGCTTGTTGCGAAAGACCCATTTGGTTCTAATCATATTGTGTCCCTTTGGCCTCTCAACTAAATCTCATACTTGATTTCTAGTGAAGTTGTTCAATTCTTCATACATAGCATTCACCTAATCAACATCCTTCAATGCTTCTTCTATCTTCTTTGGTTCAATGAATGATACAAATAAGAAGTGCTCACAAAATGATGCTAATCTTGATTTTGTTTGTACACCTCTAGATATATCTCAAATTATAGTGTCCAATGTATGATCTCTTGTAATATTGGTTGGTTAGAGTATTGGAACATTGTTACTTGCACTTGCTTGCTCATTTGATTGAGATGATGTACTGGCCACTTGATCTTCTTCAATGTCATGAGAGCCACTTGAGCTTGCTTGATTTGTATCTTCTTGCATATTTGAGTTAGAGAGCACTTGCACTTGATCATCTTCTTCATCAATCACTTGACTAGGCCTCAATTCACCAACATCCATGTTCTTCGTAGCATTTGAAAGGTGAATGACTCTAACATCTTTCAAGTTCTCATTCTCATCTTGGGAACCCTTGGTTTTATTAAATTCAACATCATGAACTTCTTCAAGAGTACCACTTTACAAATTTTAAACTCTATATGCTTTGTTAGTGGTTGAGTATCCAAGCAAGAATCTTTCATCACACTTCTTGTCAAACTTGCTTAATCTAGTGCATTTTCTCAATATGTAGCATTTGCAACCAAAAACCCAAAAATATGCAATGTTGGACTTTCTACCATTTAAGAGCTCATAAGGTGTCTTCTCTTTCAAAGGGTGACAATAGAGTCGGTTGCTACAATAGCAAGCCGTATTGATTGCTTCGGCCTAAAAGGATTGACTCACATTGTACTCACTAAGCATAGACCTTGCCATGCCAATAAGTGTTCTATTCTTCTTCTAAACAAGGCCATTTGATTGTGGAGTGTACTTGGCCGAGAATTGATGTCTAATTCTAAAGTCATCACACAATTCATCAATTCTAGTGTTCATGAACTCACTACCATTATCACTTCTAACTCTCTTGATGGTTGTTTCAAACCCATTATGAATGCCCTTGACAAATGATTTGAAAGTTGCAAACACATCACTCTTATTCACTAGAAAGAATGCTCATGTATATCTAGTGTAGTCATCCACTATCACAAAGCCATATTTGTTTCCACCGATACTATTGTATTGTGTTGGCCCAAACAAGTCCATGTGCAACAACTCAAATGCTTTGCTAGTGCTCATTATGCTCTTCTTAGGATGGGTGTTTCCAACTTGTTTGCTGGCTTGACAAAAGCTACAAAGTTTGTTCTTCTCAAATACCACATCTTTTAAGCCTCTAACTATATCATGCTTAACCAATATATTCAATTGTTTCATTCCAACATGATCAAGCCTTCTATGCCATAATCAACCCATACTAGACTTAGTAAACAAGCATGTTGACAATTGAGCTTCACTGGTATTGAAATCAACCAAGTATAGATTCTCATATCTAAAACCTTTGAAGATCAATTTAGAGCCATCTACACTTATGATCTCTACATCATCTATCCCAAATATGTATTTGAATCCAAGATCATACAATTTAGCCACATATAGCAAATTAAAGTTTAAGCTCTCAACTAGCAACACATTGAAAATGCTTATCTCATTGGATATTGCAATCTTACCAAGACCTTTGACCTTGCCTTTGCCATTATCACCAAATGTGATACTATCATAACCATTGCTATCATTGGTGTTGATTGAGTTGAACATTCTTGCATCAACGGCCATGTGTTGAGTGCGCCCACTATCAAGAACCCAATGCCTTCCTCTAGCTTTGTAATTGACCTACAAAAGAAGATCAATTCTTTTTAGGTACCCAAACTTGCTTGGGTCCTTAAAGGTTAGTTACTAAGCGCTTTGGTACCCAAATGGCTTTGTTCTTTGAGCCCACAATTGGTGTACCAATAAACTTAGCGTTCACTCCATTCACACCCTTGGTAAGCAAATAACAGGAATCAAACTTAATTGAGGATACATTAGAGTTCTTGTTCTTGTTCTTGTAATATTGCTCTACATGTCCAACTTGCTTGCATCTATTGCAAAACCGACCATTGTTCTTCACAAAACTAGTCTTATGAGGAGCAACGGTTGTCTTTCCTTTCTTAGGTATATAGCCCAATCCCTCTTTGTTGAGAGAAAATCTTTGGCTACCCAAGCACTTTAGCAAGCAGGCCTCACCACCATAGACATTGCCTAAGGCACGAGTGAGCTCATTTACCTCCTTCTTTAAGGTCTCATTCTCAACTATTAGTGAAGCATCACAAGTGAAACCATCACTACTAGATAAGATAGAAGTGGAAGTGCTACAGGAAGGGTTAGTGGAGCCAACAACAATAGACTTATAGAATGATTCTTCAATTATGTCACATGTTATGTCTATGTCACATGTTACAAGACCCTCTTTCTCATTTTGCTCATTAAGTAGAGAGGAATGAGCTTTCTCAAGCTTCTTATGAGCCTTGTCAAGCTCCTCATGGTCTTCCTTTAGACTCTCATGAGATGCATTGAGCTCATCAAAGGGTTGCTTAAGGGCTTTTAGTTCCTTACGCAAATCTTTGCATTCCCTTCTCTTAATGTTAAAATGTTATTTAGCATCTTCTAACATATCAAATAGTTTATCTTTAGTTGGTTCATCATCTTCATTTTCATTTTCACTTTTATCATGTTCCTCATCACACTCATCATGGGATTGTACCTCAGTGGCCTTAGCCATGAAGCATGTCGGTGAAGTGTCAAAGAGAGAAGGCTTCTCATTGATAGCAATGCTTGCAAGAGTCTTCTTCTTGGTAGTCTTGTCATCATCACTTGAGGAAGCATCACTATCCCAAGTGACTACAAATGAGCCACCCTTCTTCTTCTTCTTGAAGGTCATCTTGTCCTTCTCTTTCTTTTCCTTCTTGTCTTTCTTCTTGCTCTTCTTGTCATCATCATCATTGTCGCTATTGTATGGGCATTGAGCAACAAGATGATCCTTGCTACCACACTTGAAGCATCTTCTTGATTCTTCCTTGTTCTTGGATGATGACTTCTTCCTTCTTGCACGATAGCCCTTCTTCACCATGAACTTGTCAAATCTCTTCACAAAGAGAGCCATCTTCTCATCTTTCTTGTCATTCTTCTTCTCTTCCTTCTCATCATCATCTCAATATGTGTCATCGGTTATCACATCTCCTGACACTTGGTTTGGTCCCATGGTGTCCAAACCACTTCTCACTAGAATAGTGACCAATATGCCAAATCTTGATGGTAAGCATCTCAAGAACTTGTGGAAGAAGTCCTTGTTCTTCACCTCTTCTCCAAGTGCTTTGAGATCATTGACAAGCACTTGAAGCCTATGAAACATCTCTGGCACACTCTCATATTCCTTCATCTTGAAGGTAGCAAACTTCTCTTTGAGGATGTAAGCTTTGGCACCCTTCACTGCTTGAGTGCCCTCAAATGATTCTTCTAACTTCTTCCATGTATCATGAGCTATCTCAATGTTCTTGATTTGCTCAAATGTCCTCTCATCTAATGCATCATGGATGGCACTAAGAGCAATGTCATTGTTTTAGATCAACACTTATTCGGCCGCGGTGGAATTCTCCGAATCGGCTACCTCAAATTTGGTCTCTACCACCTTCCACACCTTTCTATTGATTGACTTGATATAGGTGGTCATTTTTGCCTTCCAATATAGATAATTTGAGCCATCAAATTGGAGTGACTTCTTGGTGTTGTTGATTTGAGCCATTTCCACACCGAAAGTTGTTAAGCCTTAAATCACGGTGACCATAGCTCCAATACCACTTGAAAGATCCTAATGACTAGAGGGGGGTGAATAGCCCATAAAAAATTTCTACAACAACACTTAACAAGATGGTTAGACAATTATAAAGTGATGCGAGTATTGCGCTAGCCTACTCAAAATACAAGCCTCCTATCCACAATTTTAGTCACTATGATCTCTAATCCACACAAGAGGTTATGTCACTACCACTAAGTTAGTGAGCTCTCAAAGACTAACTAAAGAGCCTCACTAACCACTAGACCTGATACAAGCTAGCTCTCAAAACTAATTACACTAAAGAGCTTAGCTACATAAGGAATGTAAATACAAGGGTGAGGTAGTGAGATTATATCGACGAGGCAAGCGATGATCAATCAATCACAATGAATATGAAGAAATCCTAGGGACAAGATAACACAAGATTTTTCACTGAGGTTCACTTGCTTGTCGGCAAGCTAGTCCCTGTTGTGGTGATTCACTCACTTGGAGGTTCACGCGCTAATAGGCATCACACGCCTAACCCGCAATCTGGTGCCGCACAACCAACACAAGATGAGGATCACACAAACCATGAGTAATCCACTAGAGTACCTTTTGGCTCTTCACCGGGGAAAGGTCAAGAACCCCTCACAATCACCGCGATCAAATCCGGAGACAATCACCTTCCTCGGCTCGACGATATTCGCTACACAAGCCGTCTAGGTGGCGGCAACCACCAAGAGAAACAAGCGAATCCCACAGCGAAACACAATCACTAAGTGCCTCTAGATGCAATCACTCAAGCAATGCACTTGGATTCATTTCCAATCTCACAAAGATGATGAATCTATGATGAAGATGAGTGGGAGGGCTATGGCTAAGCTCACAAGGTTGCTATGTCAATGCAAATGACCAAGAGAGTGAGCTAGAGCCGGCCATGGGGTTTAAATAGAAGCTCCCACAAAATAGAGCCATTAGCCCTCATGAAGGGCCATCGAACTTGCGCTCACAGGGCCATTGAACCGTCCGTCGCCTAGGTCTGACACCTGCCAGAGCCAACATTGAGCTGCCATACGTCCCATTTAAACCGAAAAGACCATTGCCGCGCAAATGGTCACTGACACTATCGTTAGACTCACGCCTTGGACCCAGCGTCGGACCAAACATGGTCCTAGTCTGACACACTCCAGTAAGCAAAAGAGAGGGTAAAAACCCTCAAACCTTGATCCGACACCACCTGTCAGACCTAGCGAGGGTCCAACGTTGCCACGCATCGTTCCCTCACTCGCTTTCATGTGCGTGACACTATGTGAATAGTGCACACATGCCGTCCAACGCCTCCTCTACTCAGGGTCTGACACACCCACGTTCGAACCCCTACGCTAGGGTTAGCCGTCGGACCCAGCTAGAGGCTGGTCTGATGCTCCAAGAATCAGGGTCCAACGCCTTTGTTTTACTTCTCCTTAAGCGCAACTTCTCCACCCTTGCTCAAATGTGTTAACCACCAAGTGTATCACCTTGTGCACGTGTGTTAGTATATTTTTACAAACATTTTCAAGGGTGTTAGCACTCACTAGAATCTAAATGCAAATGCAATGAGTTAGAACATCTAGTGGCACTTTGATAACTGCATTTCGATACAAGTTTCACCCCTCTTAATAGTGCGGCTATCTATCCTAAATGTGATCACACTCACTAAATGTCTCGATCACCAAAAACACAAAAGCTCCTATGGATATCACCTTTGCCTTGAGCTTTTCGTTTTTCTCTTTCTTCTTTTCCAAGTCCGAGCACCTTGATCATCACGGCTATCACCATCAACATGATCTTCACCATTTGCTCCACCACTTGGAATAGTGCTACCCTATCTCATATTCACTTAGAGTAATTGGGTTAGCACTTAGGGTTTCATCAATTCACCAAAACTAGACTAGAGCTTTCACCGGTGCCCCTCGTCCGACCAAACCTTAGGGTCCAACGATGCCCACTGATGCATACCCTAGTGCTAACAGGTGGGGCCGCACAAGGAACAGTGTGACCGAACCATTCAACGTCACTTAGTTAGCAACCGTCGGACCAAACCTTAGGGTCTGGTGAGACCTTGAGGCGTCCACGGCTAGGTTAGCCGTCAGACCTCATGTTTGCCAATCTGATGCCCCTCAGTTATGGTTCGATGCTCAATAGGAGCACTCCTAGCTCTATCCTTCCACCCTTTTTCATTTGTGCCAACTCCAAATATGTTCCAAACATTTGTGCACATGAGTTAGCATTTTCACAACCATTTTTAAATGGTTTTTCACGTCCACACTAGGTCTAATGCACATGAAAAGAGTTAATTCACCTGGCAACACTTAGATAACCACATTTGAACTTTGAGTTCTCCTCTTAATAGTGTGGCTATCTATCCTAAATCCGATCACGCACTCTATTGCGTATTGATCGACAAAACAAAATGCCCTAGCTTATTCCTTTGCCTTGAGCCCTTGCATTTTGCCTTGAGCCTTCTCATCACCTTCAGTGTGTGCCACCCTTGCTCAACCTTGGTATGGACCTAACTTATCTCAGTCACAACACTAGAGTAGAGGTTAGTCCACTCAGTTATCCCAGTTACCAAAACCAAACATAGGGCTTCCACATACCTTCTACATAGCAACTCTTTGTGAATGTTGTTACAACATGCCTATTGAAGATGCACTTCGTCGTGTCTTCGGACATACAGGCCATCATATTCTAGATAACCTTTTTGCGTGATGTGGGGGCAAAATGTCAGGTAACCGACCACTCTGGGAGATCTACTTCGCGGTGGCCCAAATGGTTTGTTTCCTCTACTTGAGCTATGACCGGGTGATTAGTTTGGTATCTAGTGGGGATGCACGACCGCACCCATTGGGTATAGCCTCTGAGCCCCTAACTGATAGGGAGAATGTCGATAGTCACTACAATGCAAAATCCGACCGTCAGACATCTAAAAAATAAAGAGGACTTCACACCTTTCATGCATATTTTGTTTTAAAGAATGCAATTCCAATTCTATTGGAGACTATGCATATGCATGAACCCATTGGTGCAATTTGACCCAAAATGGATTCGGTGGATGATCACCCAACCACCTAGGTCGTCCGACCGTGGGCTCAACCCAATGGAGCCCATGTTTGACCCACAACTAGGAAACACACCAAGGATGAATTCCCACTGATATTAGCATGTCAATTTGATCAGATGGTGGAGGAAGAGCCACATGAAAGATACGTGGATCCATGGATCCACATAGGTAATTCAACCTCATGCACAATGACCAAACCCTACTCCTCACGGTCTATGAGTAGTGGGCCAACTACCTAGTGAAGGTTGGGGGCCAGACACCAAAGAGTAGTTGCTGACCCCCTCGGTTGCCCAACCTCCAAATGTGGTTGTTTGCTCCAAAAGAACCTCAGATAGGGTCACACCATTTGTAGGAATGCATCCCAACCAGAAATGATCAAAGATGGCAGATCTGACGGTTGCCCAACCACACTAGTTGACTGACCTCGGCCACCTTAGCTCCAAACTGCCTCAACTTTGGCTATAAGTACCCCTTGGTCTCTAGAGCCTATAAATATCGAGGTTGGCACCAATGTTCGACACACACAAGAACAATCTCTCCATACTCCCATAGTAGCATTAGTATTTGTGTTAGTGTTATTTGGAGTTAGAGTGAGTGGAGCTAGCCTGTCTTAGAAGGTGTGCTAGGTCTTGTATCATTCTTATAAGACTTCATTTATGCAATATATTTGTTATCTTCTTTATTCACTTATCTTACTTCTTGTAAGTGTTTTTACTCCTCTCATTAATTGTTGTAATACTTTTGGTTGATTTAGCATAGAATTAATTCTATATCTTTAGTATAATTTGAGTAGTGTTCACACCTTTGCATGGGTTCACCGCTCTTAATTGAGTGACCTAGTTTGATCTTTCGTACAAGAGCTAGAGTAGTATTAGTTCGTGCAAGCATGGTGCTTATACTAAAGTTTATCTATATTTGTGGCTTGCTCCTCAGTGTGGTAGCTAGTGGGTGGTGATGAGCTACTCAAATATGTCACTAGAAGACACGTGAGGGTTGTAGCTTTAATGGTGCTTTTGTCAGCACAGATATTGTTTGGGTAGGAGGTCGAGTCTTTATTAAATTGACTGAAGTGCAGTTTGATGAACATTCATGCAGAAAAGATTATGACAGGCAACTTTTAGAATATTTGGGCACTTGTCCTACTAAGTAATTATCTAATACCAAGACTGTGATTGCATTCGTCACAAGCCACCACTGCCTTCAATCATTTGAGTACCGTGTATACTATTTCTGGCAAATGACAATTCTGGCAAATATACTGCAGGTTGTTGAAACTTCTCTAGGAGTTTACCAAGTGTGCATGGTGTCCCTAAAATGGACCATGTATACTATTTCTTTCACATAGTGGATGTGGCTAGATTTGTCAACTTACGAAACTCTCTCACTCATTATCCTCCCACTCAGCTACGTTTTCAACTTACCTTTTTAGAGTGGAACTTTTTTTATGTCATACTACATTGTTATTATCGTTAACCCCAGCTAGACTTTGGTTTGCTAGTTGATATATAAACAAGTCAACATATTTCTCGATGCTCTTAGCCATGATTTCACTATGGATAAATACGATACTATGGAATACTCTTGAGTGAAGTGTTACGATGGTTTATGCACTTGTAGAACTAGGGCATAAGAAATACCAATAGAGAATCAATTAGGGGTTAATCCATGGTAGTGGTGCTTTGTGGTAGTGGTGCTTAGTGATTGGTTTAGGTAACCTAAATTTTAGATACTCATCACCATCTTTTCATTCTTACATTTCCATTTTTTTTAATGTTGGTGTTTTGCCTTTTGTTTTGGTGCAAGTTTCATTGTGTGACAATTCTCCATGCTACAGTGTGTGCTTAGTAATAGGCCACATCCATCGAGGTACGAGATGAAGGAAGACCAACAACCCCGGCTCTCCTCCAAACTTCCCCTCATTCTCTCTCTAATGCCTAATGGATACAATTGGATGAGAGACATCCAAAGGGACACCACAACTACATGTATGAGGGAGAGGTGAACTCCAAGTGTGAGGTATGTCTTGTGTGTGTTGTGTGTTGAATGAGAGGGGGTGCCCCTCTATTTATAGGTGGAGGTGCCTGGAGGAGGTGGAGCACCTTCCAAGGAATATTCCTTCTCAATACTTTGTTTCCTTATTCTCCACCCCCTAAACCTATGTTGAATTATCGTATCCTTGTGCTTCACTGCCTTGGATGCATCCTAGGGGCGGTGGAGAGCCAGCCCACAAAGTTAGGGCTCGATTGGGCTCATTGGGGGATCGGCCGATCCCCCAAGGCCTAGGAGGCCGATCCTTGGAGGTGGATTTTCCCGTGTTCCCTATCTGAATCTTCTTCTAGAAGTAGCAAGGAACACACCCACCAATTTTGGGCTTATTTGGGCTTCATAGGGGATCGGTTGAACCCTCTAGGCCCAGGATCGATAGATCCCTTTTTATGGCCGATTAGGCCTAAATTTGGCGGGGAGGTTTCCTTGTGCACCTTAGTCATGAATATGCATTGAGACCTTGGAGTTGGGCTAGATATAAATGGGTTTGCCCTTTGATCCATGTGTATGTCTGCGTGGCGAGCTTTGATTGGCCGAGAGTATGGTTATTTGTTGTTCTTCCTATATTTCCCCATTTTGACCAAAAATCAATGTACATGAAAATAAACACCAACACTTATGAAATTTGTTAGAATTAAGCCCTACCACTATGTTGAATGTTGGTCCGGGTTGCTTTTATGTGGGATTATTGACGAAAAAAGTGGTACTTAAGGGTCGCCAACAATCACCTTCTATGTATTATATTTGTTCTTGTGTTATTGATGTGGACATAGAAGTGATATAAAGATCTATGCTATTGTTTGGGGATTTAGTCAACTGATTACAAAAGGAGAATATTTGGACCTAATTTTATGGAAAAGAGCAAATGAACATGCTATGCTATCTGCACACACAAACATGATGAATATATATTGGATAGTTCGACTATAATACTCTCATTCAAAGCTTTAGTCAAAGGATGCTACAAGATGAATGTTTCAATGGAGAACCCAAATTAAAAATGTTTTTTTTCTTAAAGATGTGACCTTGGCGGCTAGAAGAAGGCTGCTATGCTACCAAGGGGGTGGGGTTGGGAAGGTATGTTGCGTTTAGGGACTTCAAGAAAGTGAGAGATTGTACATCATATCCTGGTCTTCCATGGTAATTGCCATGGCGGGTCTAGGGTTTGAAGGGGAGGAGAGTAGTGTTGTGTCGTGAGGACAAGCAGAGGATTAAAATGTCGAAGCTAGGACCCGATTTAGGATGGGTGCGGTGGTATTATAGTGGGTAGTTTTCTCGAAGTTTGATGAGTAACATGGTCTTTTCGTGGAACAAAAGCTAAAAAGCTAGTGGGGTGGATTATTGTTGGATTGTGATAATCTAGTGGTGAACTAGTATTTTAGTGGGTAGTTTTCTCGAAGTTTGATGACTAACATGGTCTCTTCTTGGAACAAAAGCTAGAAAAAAGCTAGTGGAGTTAGATTGTTGGATTATGATAATCTAGGTATGGGATTGTGGAAGAGAGGAAAAGAGATCCATTTATTTGTACTCCAATTTATAGAAGTTGGTTTCCGTAGTCGGATGAAAACAAATAAGGCCTTAGCTGCTATACGAACAGCTTCCTTGCATTCACATCATGGTGATGATTTCCAATTCAAGCACGAGCAGGGCCGTGCACAAGGGCGTGCGGGCCGTGCGAAGGTACGGGGCCTCAAAATTATAGCTCATCAGTAATTAATATTTAGTATTTTGTGCTGACTTTTCTGTACAGAGTTCATGACAAGTGTCTGTGCCAACTCTAGGAATCGCTACATTATTTCTTATTTAGAACTATTTTCATCTATGCCCTTGTTTAGTTTCACCTCAACTTCTAAAAAGTTGCTACAGTATCTGTCACATCGAATGTTTGTAGCTCGTGCATGAAGCATTAAATGTAGACGAAAAGAAAAACTAATTGCACAGTTTGGTGGAAAATTGCGAGACGAACGTTTTAAGCCTAATTAGTCCATGTTTGAATACTATTTGTCAAATAAAAACGAATATGCTACAGTAGCCCCAAAATCCAAATTCCTCGGACTAAACAAGAGCTATGTCGTTTGTTCGTCAGTCTGACTACTCTGTCCAGGTCCAACTTGCTAAGTCATGTCTCTGTTAGGTAGCTAGGGAATCTCAAGTCCAGTACTCCATTACCTACATCAAAGTGCAAACTATAAAGCGTCAGCGATGGACACTGAAAGAAGGTGTATTGGCAAGTGCCAAACTATATATCGTAGTGTCAGGGATCCATCAAAAATTTGAGATGATTGGTATTTGGAGGCTAGCATCCAGCAAGTAAGTAGCCTAATTCTTAAAGATCTGTCGATAATTGACGGTTTGTCTTGTATTATGTACTCTCTCTATTACAAACTATAAGACGTTTTGACTTTTTCTAGCATATACATAGCTTTTACTATGCATTTAGATATGCACCATGTCTAGAAACATAGAAAAGGCAATGTATCTAGAAAAGGCAAAATGTCTTATAATTTAGAATGGATGTTTTTTTTAATTACTCAACGCTATAGGTTGCTGCTACAGAATGCTGCATATGACTATTCTTTTATTTTTCTAGGTCCTATTTTAGAGTTGAGTAAAATGCACCCAGGGTACTTAAACTATTGGGGCATTACCATCCAGGTACTCGAACTGAAAAAGCTACCACCTGGGTACTTAAACTATGGGGGCATTACCATCTGGGTACTCGAACTAAAAAAACCTCCCACTTGGGTACTTAAACTATTGGGCCATTACCATCTGGGTACCGTCGCCGCCACTGCAGAGTGACCAGGAGCGCGGGAAAATGAATTTTGATTCTTTTTCTTTTTCTGAAAATGGATGAATAGGGCTGGAATTTGTTATTTTTGTAAAAAAATAATTAGAGCTCCAAACATTCTAAAATTTTTTGTGTAGCCTCTATATGATGTACTCTACCTAGAAAAAAATATGAAACTTGGAAAATGAATAGTTTTTGTATGTTTAAAAATTACCTCTTTTAATTAATAAATGAAATTCCATAAATTTTATAATTAAAATAAATAAATGTCAAAAAGAGGCGGCCTAACTGTGTGCGAGCGAGCAGGCGAGCACAGGTAGGCCGCCTCTTTTTGGACATTTATTTATTTTAATTATAAAATTTATGGAAGTTCATTTATTAATTAAAAGAGGTAATTTTTAAACATACAAAAACTATTCATTTTTCAAGTTTCATATTTTTCCTAGGTAGAGTACATCATATAGAGGCTACACAAAAATTTTTAGAATGTTTGGAGCTCTAATTATTTTTTTACAAAAATAACAAATTCCAGCACTATTCATCCATTTTCAGAAAAAGAAAAAGAATCAAAATTTATTTTTCCGCGCTCCTGGTCACTCTGCAGCGGCGGCGACGGTACCCAGATGGTAATGGCCCAATAGTTTAAGTACCCAAGTGGAAGGTTTTTTTAGTTCGAGTACCCAGATGGTAATGCCCCTATAGTTTAAGTACCTAGGCGGTATCTTTTTCCAGTTCGAGTACCTAGATGGTAATGCCCCAATAGTTTAAGTACCCAGGGTGCATTTTACTCTTTAGAGTTTAGAACAGGGCCTTAATTTTCCCCGGTACGGCCCTGGCACGAGTCAGACCTCATTTGGCATGCTTTACCACACCAGAAGGGGCGTGTTTAGGTGGCTTCGCCTGCTGAACTGTTCTTTTCAGTTAGCGTTTGATGGAGCATCGTCTAAAGTCACAAAGAAAACAAAACTAAAGCTGCTCAAAGAGCCCCGCCAAACAAGCCTAAACCCACGGCAGCTTCTACTTTCTGTATATGTACACTAGCTAGTCTACTCTGCAATTTCTACTTCAGTATGCAAAACGGCCTGCACGGCGACAAATAAAGCTAAGGCCCCGTTTAGATCCAAAAATTTTTGGATTTTGGTTCACTGTAGCATTTCGTTTGTATTTGGTAATTAGTGTCTAATTATAGACTAATTAGGTTTAAAAGTTTCGTCTCGCGATTTCTCGACCAACTGTGTAATTAGCTTTTTTTTCGTCTACATTTAGTACTCCATGCATGTGCTGCAAGATTCGATGTGACGGTTACTGCGTAAAAATTTTTGGATTCTGGCCCTAAGTACTCCGACAGCTTACGGCAAGCCTCTATAGTTCGCTTAGCCTGCACGCCTCTGCTGATGTTGCCCGCTCGCCAATCGTCAAAGCTCTGATAAGAAGATGTTGGCCCGGCAGCCAAGGACAGCTGTACGAGTACGACGGCAGAATTGATCGAGCTCTAACGAACCATCTGCGTATGCGTTGGACGCTGCTGGCAGGTGTAGGACGGACGCCCATTACTTTGGACTGACTGATGGAGCGAGCGAACGGCACGGCTGGGCTAGCGATCGAGTACGCTGATCAGAGACACAGAGCCACAAAAACCCAGCAGCCAGGAACTGGAGGCTGTGGTGCGTGAGACGCTGGCATTTATCTGTAGAGATGATGGTATATATCAGCTGCAGTGCTACGTGGGTGCAGGTTGGATACCTGATCTATAGACAGTGGACGCCAATTGCCCTTGCGACCTTGCCCAAGTCTAGTCCAGTGCATATAAATATAAGAAGCTCATACTTCTGCATGATTGCTATTGAGGGGGGAAAATTCAGTGGAAACGATCCCATAGATCAATCATAGGCACTCGTCGTGGATTTACGACACGTTTCTAGATGCATGCATCAAACGCATGAGTAAGTTGTAATTTTTCTTTCCGACTATTCCTCCTAAATTTTAAATGACCGTTCCATACATTGGATACATACGCATGGAACAAGTATCGTGAATCCACAGTAGGTACCCATGGTTGCTTTACGGAGACCATTTCTACTGAATTTTTCCCCATTAAGGACGTCCCTAACGATGTCGAAGTCGTTAGCTTGGAACGAACCGTACTTAATTACCAAGTCAGAAGGAGAGAGAACAAGAAAAATTACTACGCTAGCACGTCTCCAGCCTAGCTCGCACGTCTGCAGCGATTCATACATATTGTAGGGGATTCCCTTAACAAAGAAGACTAGCTCCTATAATTGCCTAGTACATCCTCCCTTCTATAAAATTTGATGTTCTAGTATTGAAAAATATCCCAAAAATTAGATGTTTTGACTCTTTTGGACAATAGATTGGACTGTCAGCTTGAAATTGTGTTATGCATGCCTCCATGCATTCGTTTCTTTAAGGGGCTTATTTTTTACTGAATAAATAAATAGGAGTAATTTTTGTTTAAGCACCGTTCTGTCTTAAAAATCATAAAATTTTAAGTTTTTTGGATGGAGGATATGCAAATCTAGCTTACATCACGTACTCAATCCACTGTGGGCAGGAGGTGAGGCTTAAGGCCTCCGCCTGCCGACCGGAGTTCAAGGCCCGCTGTGGGCAGAATTTCCGGTACCCACAAAAAAAAATCCCCTCATCTGTCTCGACTTTCCCAAAGCACAGGCAACGGACCGGCCCACTCACAGGGTAACGGGCCCCTGTGTAAGGGCGGGACACGGTGTTCGGGGGTTTTCTCGGCCTACGTGAGAAGGTCTTCTTCCTTAAGCATAAAGTTGTGGGGGCTGTCTGCCCACCGTAGGCCGAGTTTTTTTTTTCAATCCACTAAAGAAATGTAAGGGTTTTTTTTAGTGATGTTCGGATAGAAATGATTGGACTACCGTACCCCTCATCGGATTCTGATGGGTGCAAATTAAGGGTAGCTAGTCCGTGCCTAGAGGCGTAAATGGTACAGATAGGAGTATTTCCCAACTGATCGTCCGAAGGGCTACAGATACTTAAATGAATGATCCATATCTGAATACGGACATTCCATATGCAAAACGTATCCATGTCTTTTTTTTAATAAAAAAACATAATTTTAATAGATCTCCAATCATAAATATCTTGAATATGAATTCTAATCTATATCTATATCTATTAATCTATATATCTATATCTATACCTTCTCTATATTTATACCTGCATTCATGTCTTACGTATATCGTATGTGACCAAGATTCATGATTCTCGCTCATATGAATCAGAACAACTCGCATTTAGCGATGATATGAATCCAATTCCTATACGTATTGAGTTTCGTTACAAAATACACAAACACATTTGTAGTATATAATTCCATCCACATGTTTGGTCCGGTTTCTTTTTTTCCCTTCACCTCTTTCGCCTATGAGTCCGTTTCCACCGTTGGGCGTAGATGTCAGTCCCGGTCCTTTTTTTTTTTCCTTTGGCTCCTCTGTCCTCACGTTTGAGTCCATATGGGATTTCTTTTGATTTTTCATAAATGTCAAAAATAATACTAAATGTAATATTATGGACCTTTCAATCGTTGTTGATCCTTCTATATAATAAACAAAACATTTCACCACTAAATTGTTGATGTAGTTATGATTAGAAAAGCCAAATATTTTTTTTGTTAAAACCTGGATCAACGGATAGTCCACCTAATCAAACGGTTAGATATAGGGAATAAAATTATATGCGGCACTGCCGCAACTTCTCATGCCATGCGACACCACCTGCATGCCGTTGGATCAAGCGGATGATGGATGGACGTCTGCTGTCTGATGGGGCCAAGAGCGTGCCGCTGTCTGGTGTGGGCGGTGTCGCAACAGCAGCCTTGTGCGGCACCGCCGCATATAATAATTTTCCGTTAGATAGTATGAAAACTAAAGGTATGGTATATTTATGAGTAAATATTTTCTATAATTAGGAGAAAATATGTCAAGGTCGTTTTTAATTCGATAATAGTTTAATAGGACATTATCATATTAGTAACAACATTAACTTATATTACAAATGTCTCGATTATCATTAGTATTACCATTGTCATTTTTTATCAATGTTTGATAGCTTTTCTCCCGTTGCAGCGTCCAGGCATATTTGTCGTCGCTCCATTGGTTCTGAAAGCTCAGGACAGGGAGAGGGAGAGAGAGACTCGCTCCATTTGGTTCTGAAAGCTCATGAAAGAGAGAGTTTGTTAAGTTATATTATGACTCAAAATTTCTGAGAGAGATCGTTAAGCTACAATAAACTAAAAACGCTGTCAGGGAAGGTAACATGTCAGAAGCCAGGAACAAGGAAGGTTGTTTCCTCTACCCCTCACGGTATGAATGCAAGAGCAATTCGACGTACTACGCAGGCACGAAATGAATTCGCCGTGTCACGACGCGGACAGCGACGTGACCTGCTGCACCCTTTCCTTAAGAAGCAATCGAGCATTCAAGCTTAGTAGGGCTTAGCTTAGGCAAACCGCACACTAGCTAAGATGGTGTTTGGATCCAGTGACTAAAATTTAGGAGATGTGTCGGGAGGATGTTGCATGAGATGTTCGGATACTAATAAAAAATAAATTACATAATCCGTCTCGTAAATTAGTCACAAACTATGCAATTAGTTTTATAATTAGCCTATATTTAATACTTCATACATGTGTCCAAACATTTGATGGGACAACGACTAAAATTTAGAAGGGACAACCAAACACCATCTAAGTAACAAATAATAATCCATCGAAGGACACGGCCCTCTTAATCCATTGATCATGCAATGCAACCACCGAGCAATCAAACTCAAACCGACCATTAACACGGCTTGGCCTTGCTGACAGATCATGTCATCGAGCGGGAGCGGCACACCTCCGGCTCCGAGTCAGAGACTGTGAAGACCGGAGAGTGTCGTAATATGGCAATGCTACTGTACGGCCGCCTGCAGCCGGCCTGGCAGGAGCCGCATAGGTGGTCCACGGCGGGCGCTCGGCCGGGTGGGGACTGGGGAGGCGGCCGTCGGACTACGGGGCCACGGGTTGGTGGTGGTGCTCCCTGCTCCTGGCCGGGCGATAGCGGGGTCCGGCCGATCGGCGAGGGCAGTGGGGGACGCTAGCTCGCGGCTCGCCCACATGGCGTCGCTTCGCAATCACACGCTGATGACAAGCAGCCTCGCGTTCCTGTTGTACCCCTGATCGAGTAGCCCTGTTTTTGAAACCGCGGGACACACCGTCTGGCGCCGCAGACGTCGAGGGTGCGCCCTCGCCCACTGCACGGCAGCGCCACTCGGCATCAGCTGCCACCCAGACCCAGTGCTATCCCGCCCCAGGGTCTATACAGAGGAAGGGCTCCAAGCATGCAGGTGGACAGGTCGATGGCACGGAAGTCATGGGCAGGAAGGTGAAGGACAGAACGTCAGGTGCTCTCAGCTCACAAGTAACAACAACATACAGCAAGATTCATCGCCAGAAAACATTGACAGACCTCGTGCATGGTGGACGCCGTGCTACTACGGCGTGACGAGATTGGAAGCCATGAAGGCAGACGCCCTCCTGGCCGGTGATGTATAGTGCAGCGCAGCCCAGCTGCCCAGGTGTGCATGCGCTGCCGTCGAGAGTCACTGCTGCTGCCGGGTCACCACCGTCAGAGCCACCGCTCCCTCGCCTTGACTGCGCTCGATCACCGCCTCCAAAACCCTCTACGAGAAGCTCGGCCAAACCCCGCCTCCACACCTCGGGTTGAATGGTCTGGAACCGGATTAAAACCAACCCGTAGTAAGATGGTCCTGAGCCTTGCTGGCCGACGGGCGACGGTTGGCAGTTTGGCACGCTTCTTCTTCGTCCGTCAACTCTGCTGAGCTCCGGACGCAGGCTGTAGCGCCGTCGAGGCAGACGCAGGTCTCACCTGGGCCTCGCCTCGGCCCAGCTAGGAAGCACGGCTCATCAGGCAGACGCTAGTGCTGGCCAGAATGGCCGTCGCCGAGATGCAGTATAATCGTGAAAAACACACCAGGCCGTCCAGACTCCTAATTCGTCAGCTGGAGCAAATTTGTCCAAGCACACACGCCGACACGAATGCAAAATTCTCTGGAACTAGTAGATGTTCTGCAAAATTCTCTGAAACTAAAACTAGTAGATGTTCCATACCAGGTGACTGGTCTCTTTGGGGCAAGCAAAATCTAACCAAAACTTAACATAGGATACAGACGGCTTCCGCCGCCATGGGGGAGCAGCGAGACTGGATTCACTCCTGCACATCACCATAGTATCGGAGGCCACGAGCAGGAGGTCCTCCTGACGTGAGCTGCTTGCTGTAGCGCCGGTGCTCGTAGCTGTCCCGGGGTTCCCGGGGTTGACGCCTCGCTGGATTGCGGCCGCCGTCGTCGGGCCTGTCGAAGCCGCTGCCGCGACGTGCGTAGGGATGGTACGCCCGATCGGGGAACTGCTCATCAAGACCATGAGGCGCCTTTGTTTGCTACTGATGATGTGCGCCACCGGTGATGGCTTTTTCTTCCGGAGGAATGTGCCGTCCGCCGTATGAACCGTCCCTGCCACCGCCGTGCGTTCCAGTGGACGACGGCTTGAAGCTTGGCGCTTCTCTATCTCGGTGCTGATACCCACCAATTTTCGGGGGTTCTTGCGCCTGACTCTGCCGGGCGTGGTACGGATCTTCCCTGCCGTGCGGTCGAGAGGACGACGACGGCCTGAAAGGAGGCGCGTCCTTTTCCCTGCACTCACGACGATCCCAGCCGGTGCCTCGTTCTTGCTCCGGACTCAGCCGGGCACCGGACGAATCACGCCTGACGATTCCAGAGGGCGGGTTGTAAGGAAGCAAAGCCCACCTTTGGCACTTCTGGACCATGATGAGGCCCATGATGGACCTGCGGCCTTTCTTGGCCCCGGAAGCCCAGCTGCTTCTGCACCGGGCGTCTGGGCCCTCGTACTGGAACCCATGTTGCGGCCTCTGCGCCCTCCTCCTCCCCCCCCCCACCCCCCCACCCACACCGGTGGTTCTTCAAAGGCGCGCCCGGCTGCCCATCCGCCGCCGCCACATGCCATCCACCATCTTGTTGTTTGTAGTAGTGATGCGGCGGAGCGGGTCCCGAGCGCTCGTAGCAAAGTGGGGATCCGAATTCCGAGCGACGACAACTCCTGCTTCGGGATCGGGATGACCCACCGTCCTCGTCGTAGTCAACGCGACGTTGCTTGGAGATCGCGTCATCGCAGGAGTAGGGCCTGCGCCGCGACCTGTGGGAAGACGTCGTGTCGCTCGCCGTCGTCGCCCTGACGTCCAGAGGAAACCGTGGGTGCGTCGGATGTGTCCACGCGGTACCATGACGGCGACGGGGGCGGGGGCAGGGGGAGTGGCGGGGGCAGGGGCAGGTCCGCCACGTCTTCGTCCTCATCGCCGAGAGAAGACAACGGGGCCTCCAGGTCTAACACCGGAGATGGCAGATGATGATGCGGTGAGGGCAGGGGCACCGGTGCCGGCAGTAGCGCAAGGAGCGGGTCAACCGGCGAGGTCTCCTCCGGCGCTGGCGCTAGTGATCGCGCAAGCAGCGGAACGTGCGCCGTCGTCGGCTCCGGCACCGGCGGAGGCGGTGGCAGCGGATCTTGCTACGCCGAGGGTTCCGGCACCAGTGCAGGCGGCACTGGATCTTGCTACACTGAGGGTTCTGGCACCATCTCTATGGACATGCCGTTCACGCCATCGTTCTTCGGCGGTGGTGACTCGTTGAGGCAGTGTTTTCCTAAACGCTAAACGGTAAATAGTCGGTCACCTACCGTTTAGCCATTATTCGGGCAAAACATCCCATTAAACAGGCTAAACGGCCAATTAAACGGGGTAAACGGGTGATTAAATGGAAACGGCGCACCACTGTGTAGCGTTTACACGGTGTTTAAACGGGTTAAACGACCGTTTAGGCGAACAGTGCGTTGAGGTCGAAGTCAAAAGGCGGCCCGTGTGGTGCCATCTCGATTCCCAGTTGCCGCTCAGGCGGCGGCGGCGGTGCAGAAGGATCGATGTATTGTAGCCCTAACACGAGGAACACCAGAACTACATCCTATTCTGAGATTGCACGGGGTTTAGGCTTGGCCTTATATTGACGCGTGGACTCCTATTCCGGAAGGAAACCTAACTAGTTTTTTGTAGCCGCGCAAGATCCCGACTTTCGAGCACAGGTTGCCGACTCGAGCGCAGGTAGTGTGATCAGATTGTGATCGAGAGCACATGTTTTGAGCAGCATCGATCCTGAAACGGCAGTTGACCACGGGCTACAATGCGTCACCGATCCTCATCGGTCATCGCCTAGCGGTGGCACGACCATCTGATCACTCGTCAGGTGGCGACCGTCTGCTAGTGCTATAGGCTATTGGTCTCTGGCTGCCCTGCATAGGTAAGCAACTAGTTTATTAGTACACACTCACTTAAGTTAGAGGTAGAAAAAAGAGATTGAGAACAGCGCCCTTTGGTTTGTGGCAACTGAACTGATTTGTTGTATTGCCTTTGGATAGAATATATACAACTCTAGTTGTACCTTTATCAGGTACATAGTTGTTGGTGAGTAAACCAACTACCTACCATCGGAGTACAAGAGTACACCAACTACCTACTCCTAAGGTACAGAGTACACCAACTACCTACTCCTAAGGTATAAGGGTACACGAACTACCTACTCCTAAGGTACAAAGCTTAGTTCAGTCATCTTCACTCTATATGGCTGAAGTAAGCCACTACTACTATGGCCTACTGCCTTACTGCTATAGCTACAGGAGCTGGTCGGTAGAGCCGATCAGTCTCCAACTCCCAACAGGGAGTGGTCGGCTGAGCCAACCATTCTCCAACAATGGAGAAACAGGAGCAACAAGTTATGTCTTACAATTCTTCTCCTGATTCTGCTGCTAACCCGATGTCGTGACCTCATCCATGCCAATCATCTTCCTTAGCTCCATGAACCATAGGCGGCCAAGTGACTTGGTGAGGATATCAGCGAGATTGTCTACTGGTCTCGACGAACTCGATGATGATCTGCCCTCCATCGATGCAGTCCCGAAGGAAGTGGAACTTGATGTCAATTTGCTTGCTCTAGTCGTGGAGGACAGGGTTCTTGGCGAGAGCGATGGCGAGCTGGTTGTCCACCATCAGAGCTAGTGGGTCAGCTTCCTCGCTGGTCAGCTCGCCCAGCAGCTGGCACAGCCAGACAGCCTGGCATGCTGCCATGGCCGTTGTGACGTACTCCGCCTCATACGTCGACATCACCATGATCTTTTGCTTCAGCGTCTGCCAAGCAGTGAGGGCCGCTCCAAAAAATGACAAGCATGCTAGAGGTGCTCCGTCGCCCATCAACGTCGCCCACCATGTCCACATCGCTAAAGACAGTGAGCTCCGGCTCACCTCTCTTTGCCTTGGTGGGTGACTCACTGAAGACCGTGAGCCGAAACCCACCCTTGCCACAACTCTTGGGAAAGATGATTGTTTGATCGAGCGTCCCCTTGACGTAGCGCAGCAACATTTTCACTACCGACCAGTGATCTTCGTGCGGGTCCTCTATGAAATGGCTGACGTACCCAACCGTGAACGCAATGTCCGGTCAGGTATGAGTGAGGTAGCTGTAGGGTCAAAATGGCGACTAGAGGGGGTGAATAGTCATTTCTAAATTTCATCGCAGCGGCTAACCGAAACAAATGCGGAATTAAAACAATCGGTCTAGCCAAGACTACACCCCTCTATCGAAGTTCACAAGCACCTTATAAAGATCCTAATTAGGCAACAAAGGTGTCGGGCTAGCTAGAGCTCACCTAACCAATTCTATAAGCAAGGTCACACAAACCTATGCCACTAGTATTTCAAGTAACGAGAGAGCTCCTACACATGCTAGTAAGCAAAAGCATAAAGTCACTTAAGCTCGCTAGCAATGCTCAATAACAAGGTAATCAATGCCAAATTAGAGAGCATAAATACTTAGCTACACAAACTAAGCAATGTGACTAACAAGGTTACACAAACCAAATTAGCCACGCAAGGGAGCTACTTCTATGCTACACAAGCTAGAAGGTAACTAGCAAGCTACACAAGCTAACTAATTACAAAGAGCAACTACACAAGCACAATGTATATGAAAGTAATTACAAGCTTGTGTAACGAGGATGCAAACCAACGGGAATACAAGGATGACACGATGATTTTTTTCTCGAGGTTCACGTGCTTGCCAACACGCTAGTCTCCGTTGAGACAAGCTCCAAGGTTGCCACCGGTCCTCTTGATAGTGGTGACCCACAAGTCACACTCCTCCCACGTGGAGTGCTTACCACAATCTCTAGCACTTGACCCGGCCAGACCACTTATCACCCTTCGCGTCTCACTTTACTAGAGTTGCTCTTCGTGGCTCCCGCGGGGCGAGCACAATGCCCCTCATAAAGCTCTTCTCCAGAGCACCGCACAAGCTTCTTGCGGGCTTCGACGGAGACCACCACCAAACCATCTAGGAGGTGGCAACCTCCAAGAGTAACAAGCACCACCGGCTTGCAACTCGATCACCTAGTGCCACTCGATGCAGCCTCATGATGCAATCACACTAGAATCGCTCACTCACTCAATCGGATGATTACTATCAAGCTAGAGTGAGTTAGAGGGCTCCCAAGCACTACCACATAAGCCACCAAGGCTCTAGTGTGCTCAGATGTCGGCCAAAGGCCGACCACCACTTCTATTTATAGCCCCATGGGCTAAAATAGTCGTTACCCCTTCACTGGGCGTTTTTCAGAATGACCGGACGCGCAAGTCGTGTGCACCAAGCGTGTCCGGTGGGGACCAGACATGTCCGGTCGCCTATGTTTGGTCGCTGCCTGACCACCACATGTCCCATTCAAACTAGCCGTTACCACCAACAGCTCTCTGATATGTCGGATTGGACGCGTCCGGTGTGTCGACCGGACGTAGGAAGGCCAGCGTCTGGTCGAGTCCAGAGAGCTCCCAAAGCTGCTCAACCATGACCGGATGCGTCCGATGTGACCGACCAGACGTAGGATGGGAAGCGTCTCATCGAGTCTAGAGAGCTCCCAGAGCTGGTCAACTCCAACCGGACATAGGAGGGCCAGCGTCTGGTCGAGTCCAGAGAGCTCCTAGAGCTGCTCAACTGCGACCGGACACGTCCAGTGTGACCGACCAGACACAAGACGAGAAGCGTCTAGTCGAGTCTAGAGAGCTCCCAGAGCTACTCAACTCTGACCGGATGCGTCCGGTGTGGCCGACCGGATGTGCCATCACGTCTAGTCCACTCTGGACCAACACTAGCGCTCCACGTCATAGCGACCGGACACAGCACAGTGATTGCTCAGTGTTCGGTCACTGCTATGAGTCAGAGTCCGGTCATCTCGGCAACTATGCCCGTGCCTGGCCAGATTACCGGACACGTCTGATATAGATATCGTACGCGTCCGGTCACATCGGGAAGACACCGGACGCGTCCAATCAACATATCGAACGTGTCCGGTCACCCCATGACCAGCACATTCAACTCCTTTTCTTCACCAACTTCTTCACCTTTGCAAATGTGCCAGCACCACCAAGTGTACACCACCATGTGTATGTGTTAGCTTTTCACAAACATTTTCTAAAGGATTTGCCACTCAACTTGCCACGCCACTTGATCCTAGCGATGATGCAAAGTTAGATCACTCAAGTGGCACTAGATGACTGATACGCAAACAAGTTTGCCCCTCTTGATAGTACGGCCATCTATCCTAAATTCGGTCATCAACTTCTCTACACACCTATGACCGTAGAAATGAAATGCCCTAGGTTATACCTTTGCCTTGTGCATTCCATTCCATCTTCTCTAATGTCGATGCAACACATGCACCAACACGATCAACAATGATATGATCAACTTCATATCATCACGTGATCATATTGGTTCATCGATCTTGACTTCACTTGTTTTTCACCGTTGCCTTTGTCCATTGGCGCCAAGTCTTGCTCAAGCTTCACCGCCACATGGTCCATCGCTCCAAAGCCTCCGACTTGCCCTTCACGCTTGCAACCGGTCCATCAAGCCAAGTCATGTCTTGATCTTCTCCACCTTGATCACATGACTCAATGTCATGTCTCATGTGTAATGAGCTCCTTCATCATCACATGTGTGAGCTTTGCAGCATCTTCAAGCCATTTTCACCTTCATGGCATATGTTGCTCACACACATATACCCATGGACTAATCATATGTGTATCTCACATAAACACAATTAGTCTACCTAAGTTGTCACTCAATTACCAAAACTACACAAGGACCTTTCAGTAGCGTAGCCCACCGATGATGCTTCGATAGCGCGTTGCGTCCATCTTCATAGCAGTGCTGTGCTTGCTCAGCTTCAGCCGCTCCTCCATCAGAGTCATGCATGGTTTGCACTCTGCCATGCTGCCATGCTCCAGCAACTTCTCCATGTAGGCACGCTGGCCTAGGGAGTTGTTCTGCTTCCCCTGCCTCACCTTGATGCCGAGGTTGTAGGAGAGCGCGCCGAGATCGCTTATCTTGAAACGAGCCATCATCTCATGCTTGAAACTATCGATGTCCTCTGCTCGTGCTCCAGTGATGATTAAGTAATCCACGTACACATCGACAATGAGCTCCTCCTTCCCCTATCGCCACATGTAGAGTGTGTGCTCTATAGCGCAGCGAGTGAACATAAGGTCACCCAAGGTGGCGTTGAGCTTGGCGTTCCACGCCTGAGGGGCCTGCCGCAGCCCATAGAGCACCTTGCATAGCTTGAGCACCTTGTGCACAACGCCCTTGATGGCGAAGCCCAAAGCTTGCTTGATGAAGACCATCTCCATGAGCTCACAACATCGCCCATCACCAATTGGCGTCGCATTCAGCCACTGCAAACATTGGTGGCTTCTCAGCACTAATAAGGAGCAGCTCTAGATCATCGAGTAGCCAACTCGCTAGGCCTGTGGCCCCTGCATTGCCGATGATGTTGTCCAGCCTATGGAACAACACCTCCTCACCATTGTGGAAGGCATCCACAAACTCATTGATGTCATTTGGAGGAGGGGTGAACTCGATCGGTGGTCCCCAGCCTCCCTATTCTATCGGAGTGGTTGGCGTCACTGTTGGACCGCTCAGCACTACTATCGGAGTGGTCGGATCCATTTGCTGGAGCGGTTGACACCACTCCTGGAGTGGTTGGCTCCACTGCTAGAGTGCTCGGCACTGCTGTTGAAGTGCTCGGCACCCCCTCTGAAGTTGTCGGCATTGCTGCTGGACCACTCAGCACCGTTCCTGGGGTGGTCGGCACCTCTTCTCCAGCGTCTCCACCACCGTGGATGACTAAGTGTTTGACAACAAAAATGCTGCTCAAGCTGCTAGCTTTCCCCGTGCCCAGACCCTCCTAGTCGTAGGCTGCCATCTCATCGAATACCACATCCCTAGAGATCACCACCATGCCTCTCTTGGGATCATAGAGACGATATGCCTTGGTGCCCTCCTCGTAGCCCAGGAGCACCATCGGCGTGCTCCTGTCTTCCAACTTGCTGAGGTGAGGCTTGGTGTTCTTCACATGGCCGATGTAGCCAAATGTCCTAAGGAAGGACACATTTAGCTTGTGTCCATGCCAAGCCTCAAACGACATCTTGCCCTTCAGGGTCTTGGTGGGTGCACTTTTGAGGATAAACACTGCCGTGGTCACCGCCTCTCCCCAGAACTTTGCAGGCATTCTTTTGGCCTTCATCATGGATCGAGCCATGCTGACCAATGTCTAGTTCTATCGCTCCACCATGCCATTCTACTGTGGCAAGTACGGCACAGTGTGGTGTCACACCATGCCCCGATTCACATAGTATGCAGTGAACTCCACCAAAGTGAATTCGCCGCCATGATCAACGCATGCATTGAACTTCTTGACCACTTCTGCCACCTCAATCTTGCTGGTTAGAAGCTACAACCACATGTATCAGTTGTAGTCATCCACCAACAAGATAAAGTATTTACGCCTGTCGGGCGTCGCTGGCGTGATCGGCCCGCAGAGGTCACCATGGACCAGCTCAAGGGCCTCTACCGTGCAATACTTCACTATCTTTGGGAATGGTAGCCTTCTTTGCTTCCTAGCTAGGCAGCTATCACATAGCTTGTCTGCATGCTCAATGTGAGGCAGCCCAGTCACCATCTTCTTCAGCCGACCAAGAGTGTCGAAGCTAAGATGTTCATACCAGGCATGCCACAACCATGGCTCCTCCGTGCGCCTTGCAGCCAAGCAGTTGGGCTGCTCCACCTTGAGGTCGAGCAGGTACAGCCGGTTCCAAGACCTCTTCACCTTGGCAAGAAGCCACTGCTCATGATACCTGATCCTAAGGACGCCATCCTTGATTAGTACCTCGTTGCCGTGCTCATCCAGCTGGTCAATGCTAATGATGCTTGAACGTAGCTGCGGAATGTAATATACATCGATTAGCGTGCGGTGCTCGCCATTCTAGCACCTGAAGATGATGGTGTCATGCCCTCGGATCGCCACCCTTGAGCCATCACCGAACTTCACTATGCCTATCATGTCACCATCGTGCTTGGAGAAGGCTGCCTTGGAGCCTATCATGTGGTTGTTAACGCCAAAGTCTAGTACCACCGCTGCTCCTGTTCACCACCCACACATCCGAGGTGGACTTAGGCACACAGTTCGTCGAGATTGACAGCCTTCAGAGCCTTCCTAGGCCCTTCCACCGCCATCACCTCTCACCTCTCCTTGGCCTCAACGTCATACAATGCATAGAACATCGCCATCAGGAGAGTGGCCTCATCATCAGCCTATGCTAGATGAGCCTTAGCCTTCTTCTCCTGCTTGCGATTTGGGCACTCCTTTGCCTAATGGCCCGTCTTCCCACAGCACCGGCAGGCATTGGGGTCAACCTTCTTCTTCTTCTTCATTGAAGAAGCCTTACCGCAACACTTGCCATCGCCACCGCGGCTAGAGGAGACTTCCTTGGACTTCTTCTCCTTCATCTGGGCAGCCCACCCCTCCTCTATCAGCAGTAGCTTGCCACTGTCCGTCGTTATTGTGGCATGCTCCATGTGCTCGTCCACCACCCATAGACTGCCTGTAACATCCTCAATGGTGAGTGTGGACAAGTTGAACATTGTCTCTATGGAGAGAACAATCTGGATGTACTTTGCTGGCATGGAGTGGAGATACTTGGAGACCACCTCTTCTTCGTCGATGGTGACACCGTGGCTCCTCAACTTGCCAATGAGTATTTGCAAGTGGAGGGAGAAGTCCTCCACCGACTCACCATCCATGAACATGAGATTGGCATACACCTACTTCAGCAGCTGGACCGTCGCCTTCTTTACGCGGTTGGAACCAACGCGCATCGCCGTAATGGCCTCCCATGCCTCCTTAGTAGAGCTCTTTGCCCCCAACGGCTCTCTATACTTCACTGGCACGGCAGCGAGGATGGCTTCCAACACTGACATGTCGTCTTCTTCATTGTCGGTGCCCTTGTCAATGGCATTCTAGAGCTGTTGGGCTCTGAGCTTGACCTTCATGGTCACCGCCCATTCGTCATAGTTGGTGCGAGTCAGTGTCGGCCAACTGGTGCTGCTGACCTCCTGCACCGTGCGCACAACGACCTCCTATCGTGGCTAGACAGCCACAGCAGTGCCGCTACTGTCGCCCATCTCCAAACAGTTTATCATCGCCAGCGGTTAGTCTAGCGACGGCGCTTGTACGGCTCTGATACCACTTGTTGGTCCCTAGCTGCCCTGCATAGGTAAGCAATTAGCTTACTAGCACACATGCACTCACTATGGCTAGAGGTAGAAGAAGAGATTGAGAACAGCGCGCGCACACACTCAACACAAATACCAGCATTGCCCGAAGCCCTGCCCATTGGTTTGTAGCAACTGAACTGATTTGTTGTATTGCCTTTGGATAGAATATATACAACTCTAGTTGTACCTTTATCAGGTACATAGTTGTTGGTGAGTAAACCAACTACCTACCATCGGAGTACAAGAGTACACCAACTACCTACTCCTAAGGTACAGAGTACACCAACTACCTACTCCTAAGATACAAGGGTACACGAACTACCTACTCCTAAGATACAAAGCTTAGCTCAACCATCTTCACTCTATATGGCTGAAGTAAGCCACTACTACTATGGCCTACTGCCTTACTGCTATAGCTACAGGAGCTGATCGGTAGAGCCGATTAGTCTCCAACTTCCAACCAGGAGTGGTCGGCCGAGCTGACCATTCTCCAACAATGGAGAAATGGGAGCAGCAGATTATGTCTTACATAGGCTACCGCACCACTCTGGTTCTGGCTCTGGCTCTAGCAGCGGAGCCATACCAAACAATGCAGGCAGGAGGAGCACATATAGCGTAGAATGGGAGAGGGGGAGCCGATTCTTCATACAGCAGGCAAAGCTATGATTTTGGGCTCTGGCCTCGGCATGGAATCTCTCAGAGCGAAGCCCCACCAAACAGCCCTAAATAGGTTTGAAAAAAAGAAAAACAAAAATGGATGCAAAAAAAATACACAAACTTTTAACTATTTTTGTTTTCGCATTTGCTCACCGTGAACAAGAATGGAACAAGAAGGAGAACAGAATAAGCAATAACAAATATGGATGGGAAAAAATTAATCTTAGATAATATCATAGCTTGGTGCATGTTGGATCTATTAGAACACGTATAATGCAAAGACTTATAAAGACACTTAGACGGAGAGAGAGAAAACTACGTAAGCAAGCGTCTCTCTACGATATTAATCCACAACGCAAAAATTAGTTGATGGCGCTTATGTTGCCGCTGTTGCGTCGCATGCAGACATATTTTCGAGCATGCAGCTGCAGGGATCACACAAGAGGCCCCGGTCAAGCATCGCTACCTCACGGAGCGTCGAAGCCAGCTGTAAGCGCCCCAGGTCGTCCGCTCTGGAGTCCATTGTGACAGAAAAAGGATTTAACGGCCCATAACATCTAATAGTTAGCTAGTTAATAAGTCACGACTAACATTAGCTAGTTTTGTTCAACTAATAAAATATTGTTAGTCAGATATTCAGCTAACAAATAGCTAAACTATTAACTAGACCTATTTAGATCGAAGAGCTAATAATTAGCCGCTACTTTCTAGCATCTTGAATCCAAACAAAGCCTTAGTTACCTGTCGGTACAGAAAGTGACCAACTAGTGAATATTTATAGTTTTGCTGTACGTTGTGATCGGAGGTGGCCTTGCACTCAATGACACAGGATTTATACTAGTTCGAGCAACGTGCCCTACGTCCAGTCGGGGTCGGTCGGTGACTTTATTCCTGAGCCCAGGTGCTCAAAATTTGCAGTGGGGTTACAAACGAGAGGGAGAAAGATGGGGTGTACAGGAGGTCCGGTCGGCTCCGACCGGAAGGGCCGAGAGTGATAGGGACTTCGCTATGAGCTAAGTGTTCAAGCGGATGCTTGAGGTCTAAACCTAGTGGTTCTGTGGTTGTGAGCTATCGATCTAAGGAACTCTGGCCTACTGGAATCAGTCTGGTCTTCTTTGTTGGAGGAAGCGCGCCCCCTTTTATAGATGAAGGGGACGGCTTTACAAGTGAGAGGGAAAGGGTGCGTATGCTACCAAGCCTTGTTGTCCATGCTTACCGAGCCTTGTTGCCCACACCGGTGAGTACCAGATAATGGTGGGCGCCTACAACACTGTTGATGTCACTGTAGAATGTCAGATGCACACGGTAGGTCGTGCTGCCTTTTTCAGGGATGGTGGACGTCGGTACCTGTATGTTGGATGCCTAGAGGCATGTGAGGAGTCTCGCTATGTTTACCCGGTATGGTAAATCCTGATGCCCATACCGCTATCGATGTCTAGAGACACACGGGGGGTCTTACCATATGGGAGTTTTAGCGGCCCCTACAATACTGTAGAGGGAGATGTCGGCGCCTACAATACTATTTATGTAGGGTGGCTGCAGAGTACTATTCCATGCAGGGTATGGTCCTTGGTATAGTGGTTTTGACTTGTGAGCCTTGCCTTGCCTTTCTCCGCACGCCTTTTGGTTCCTACCGAACGGGCGTCCCCGGTCGGATGGCTCCAGTCGGCTCTGAGTGCGCCGGTCGGAGAAGAGCAGTGAGCAGGGTTCTAACGAGCCCTAGTTAGAGGGATGCGGGGTTAGAGTTGGAAGTAGGGCTCGGGGTAGGCCTTCTGATCGGAGAGGCCGTCCGGAGACGGCTGGAGCCTGAATCGAGTGCTCCAGTCGGATAGGTGGGCCGAAGTAGCTGACGAGCGAGCGTTGCTCTTCTTGGGCCTGTCCTTCCAGTCGATTGCTGGACCGCCCCTTTGCCCTATTGTTTTTAGACTCTTGGGCCGAGCCTTGGCGCAGAAGCTGGTCCCCAAGGGACCCCGGGTTTATGAACCCGATAGGAACCCCCGAGCCCCCAGGCAATTCGGGTAGAATCGTTTGGGGGATTTTTGTCTTGCCGATGGGTGCGCGCGAGCGCACCCATGGGTGTAGCCCTCGAGCCCCTGGGTGGTTCAGGCAGAATCATCTAGGGGTGTTGTTTTAGCAGGCATGTGTGTGTGTTTTTAGTTTGAGATGGATTTTTGTCAACCAAGGCGCCATTGTGCAGCCGAGGCGTTTTTCAACTTACTGATCCTGACGTCGAAGCGCACCATGGATCAGGCGAGGAAGTTAGTCCGAGCATGAGAGAGCTCACTGATCCTAGCATCGATGTGCGCTGTGGGATCGGGTGAGGGAGTTAGTTCGGTCGTGAGAGAGCTCACTGATCCTAGCGTCGGTGCGCGCCGTGGTTTTGAAATGGTTAGTTTAGGGAAAGGATGAGACCGAGCCCATGGGTCCTGATGTCGTGGATCCTTGGCTTGGCACTGCCTGGACAGCCAAGGTAGTTAGTTTTCACATGAGTTCAGAGTCATGGTCCTTGGATTTTTGGAGCGCAGTCGGAAGTGAAGCTGTTACGCGAGTTCGGAGTCGCGGTCCCTAGATTTTTGGAGCGTAGTCAGAAGTAAAATTGTTACGCGAGTTCAGAGTCATGGTCCTTGGATTTTTGGAGCGCAGTCGAAAGTGAAGCCGTTATGTGAGTTCGGAGTCGTTTGGAGCTCAGTCAGAAGTGAAGCTGTTACGTGAGTTCGGAGTCATTTGGAGCGCGGTCGGAAGTGAAGCTGTTTACGCGAGTTCAGAGTCGTGGTCTCTGGATTTTTGACTTGAGCCCCCGAGCCCTGTCAGGCCTTTGTAGGGGTCGATGTGAGTTGTGTGCGTTACCCCATCCGGTTCCTCACAATCGGAGGGGCTAAGTTTCATCGCTTGTCCCGATCGCTCGGGCTCGAAGACTATCTTGGCGAGTTCGCTAACGGGTGTGATCGAGCGGAATCCGAGTCCATCGTTCATGATGGGGTCAGCATAGCCCTCTTGTGACATTCCACTACTCCTTTACCTACAACCCGGTAGATGCTTAGGTCGTTTCGGAGACCGACCTAGGTGGCCTAACGGCCTTCCCTCGATGGAGATTCTGTGGGCCTGGCGAGAGGTTCAGGATCGAACGAGAAGGTTGAGATGACCCGGTTTGTTGGACCGAGCAAGGGCCGCATGGTGCTCATCTATGGTTTTCTCCCCTAGCTCTGTTGTTTGCTCATGTCGAATGAGGCAACCGCCGCTTCGTGACGCAACATGGAGCGTTCTGGTGCATTTCGCTACACGTGCGATGCTTAGTTCCCGAGCCCCCAAGCGGTTCAGGGCCCGAATCATCTAGGAGGCGTGGGTATATAGAATGAGATGCGCGTATGGATGTATGAAATAATTTATAAGGAATAGAGGGGTTCGGTATTGCTCACCTTGATGGCTTAAGTGACGAGGTTTGGAGAGCTTCAGTCGGAAAAGTCCGACCGGGACTTGCGCTTGTCAATCGTGGGTGAGTCCTTGTGTGAATAGTTTTTGTATTAATGAACACATGCTCACCTTGATGGCCTGAGTGACAGGGTTTTAGAAAGCTTCGGTTGGAAATGTCCGACCGGAACCTTGACGACCTGAGTGACGGGGTTCGGAGAGCTTTAGTCAGAAATGTCCGACCAAGACCCGTGCTTGTCGTTCGTGATGGAGTCAGCATGGCCTATAGGGGGTGCCCCTTCACTTCCTTACCTATCATTCGGTGTCTATCCTTACCTGTCATTTGGGTTCTTCTAGGTCTGGCCTGGGGAAGTGGGGAGCCACCCGCGTGCGGTGGTGCTTCGGTTCCTGTGCTCGTCGTGTGGTAGTGGTTGATCGTGCGGTAGTGGTGGGCCATGGCTAGGCCACATCCCTTCTGATCAGGGGCTGTTCCATTGGGCAGAGCACGTCTCATCGGTCAGGGCACGTCTTATCTACATTAAATGGAAAAGAGAGAAATTCTCGCTCCGTCGTTCTGGCTTCCCCGATCGGCGTGTCCTTCCCTAACCGTTGTTCCCTTTTCCCTAAGTAGGAGAGGGGAGAGGGTTTTTGTTCCATTCTTTTGCCTATTCTTCATCTGCCCCTGCCTTCTCTCTTCCTTTTTGCCGTGAGCGTTCCTAAGAGCCGCAGAGGTTTCTAGGGAAGGAAGGGGAGAGAGCAAGGGAGAAGAGAGGAACTCACCAAAATGTCGAACTGGAGGTCTTCCACCATGAGGACGTCGGTGCTGGAGGCTTTCATCACAAAGGGGTTTCTACCGCCGTAGGAGGTGGCACACTAGAGGGTCCCTAGGAGGGAGGAGTTCCCGCAACCTCGTCCCAACGAGGTGGTTTCTTTCCTTACCTTTCATGAGCGCAGATTAGGATACCCCACGCACTGGTTCCAGCGTGGGCTCCTCAACGAGTGGGGTCTAGAGCTACAGCACCTTAATCCAACGGGGGTGTTGCATATTGCCAGATTTGTCATTGTCTGCGAGGCTTTCCTTGGGATGGAGCCGCACATGGATTTCTTCCAGCGGCTGTTCTCTGAGAGGACCCTGACAACGGGGAGTTCGGCTGAGACCGCGCCGGTGGGAGGTTTTGCCCTGCAGAGGAAGCCGAGCATGGGAGATTTGTACCCCACGCACACCCCATGTGACTCCAACCAAGGATGGCATGGGGAGTGGTTTTACATCTGGAATCCGGTGGAGGCACCATTTCTGACGTTCACCGGTGGGAGGCCGGTGAAGCAAAAAAGTTGGTCGTGGGGTTGTGCCCGCACAGAGGGGCACGAGGTGGAGGTCATCGAGGAGGAGCTGTGGAAGCTCATAAGGCTCAGCCTTGATGGGGTGCGGGTGTTCCACACTCTCTTCCGCCATCGGGTTGCACCGTTGGCGGAGAGGATGCGGCCGATGTGGATGTACGGTGGTCGGTTGGACCCAGACCGTGCGTCATCAGAGGACCTACCAGACGATGAGGTCTAGAGTCACCTTGGCCGGGTGTTGTAGCTGAGGCCCAAGGATATAGTTGTGGGGAAACCCATACCGTTTAATGCCTCAGTCGTGTCCAACCAGGTATGATCCCTTATTTTGTTCGTGTTTCTTCCTCTACTTTTCTTGTTTTTTGATCCTAGGCCATCCGTTCCATAGGGGCTTGAAAGGTATAAGTCCTGGCCGCACCTTCCTAAGGGACCAGAGGACAGGGCCCGGTAGGCCACCCAGAAGGAGGCGGCGGACGCCCGGAAGAAGAAGAGAACCAGGGAAGTTCAGCGGAAGGAAGGGAAGAAGAAGGAGGTCGCCCGGCGCGTGAGAGCTAGGGAATGTAGGAGCGATGTCGAGTCGGAACTCACGTCGGATGATCCTATGAATTTGGAGGACATGGTCTTCTCCGATGAGGAGGAGAGCAAGGAGGTCGTTGTGACCTCGGTGGAGCGCCATGACCCTACGGCGACGTCCGCTGGTGAGGAGCAGGAGGCCGCGTGGTGTGCAGAGGTTCCTGCGTCGAGGAAGCGTGCGGTGAGTGCGGACATTGTTAGTGAACGGGCGGTGAAGCGGATGTTGTCACCGTGCCCCTCGGTGGCATCGCCGGTTGCGACATCGCCTATGGTGGACACGGCTGAGCGAGCTGGGCGGTTCGAGGAGCAAACTGGCATTTATGCATCGATGGGACCGGTGCCAACACCTGGCTCGCAGCCAGAGGAGGCCCTGCCTACCGTGGGTGCGGTCGAGCAGTCCATGTAGACTAAGGAGCAAACTAGCATTCGGACGACGTGCGACTTGCAGTCAGAGGATGCTCCGCCTGTTGCTCTGGTCGAGGAGTCCCGAGCGGGAGGTCGTAGTGACCCACGGGCTAGGTAGGAGCTGGTCAGGACGACTCCACCCCCGTCTGAAGCGAGGGGGCATGGGTCATAGTCTGGGAGCGGCCCTCGTCCCGTAGGTCCGTTGTCGTCGGGCTTGCCTTTAGGGTCGTGCTGCTCACCTCCTAGTATGTTTCCCTTTGTTGCTCTTCGATCTTTTGTCGGTCGAGTCTTTTTAGAGCGTGACTCACCTGTAATTTCCATCAGCGGCTGGGGGATGCCGAGGTTGGGCATCGCTCCAACCCCCATGCAGGAGACTTGGAGGCCTACCCTATAGCGTTCCCTCCTAAGGGTGGTCCCCCCCAGGGGCTGCTGATAAGGCAGTAGAGGCGGCATCGGTGTTGGTAGTGATCCTGGTGTCGATGGTGGGGGTTGCATCGGAGGTAACCCTCGCAGCCCCTCCTCCATCGGTCGCGGTGGAAGAGACGAGGGAGGGCGAGCTCCCTATCTCACCGGGTGGAGGACCACACGACTTATCCTTGCCATCGAAGCCAAAGGCGCCAGAGGGAAGGGCGGTCGGGATGGAGTTGGGACGCCTGGCGGCGTTCCACACGGATGAGGTGGTGGACATCCTGTCTGACGATGAGGCGGACATCGCGGCGGAGCCGTTGGTGTTGCCACGGGAGCTGGCGGTGTCGCTACGGGAGCTAGCGATGGTCCAGTTGGAGGGAGGGCCCTCCAGCAGTTCGTCAGAGGGTGACCTAGAGTGGCCCTACCCTAAGGACCCATCGAAGGCACGGTTCGTCCTCCAGGATTCCTAGGAGCATTAGCTCTAGGACATTTTTGGGGGACAAGGGCATGCCACGGTGTCCGAGCTCACCAAGCTGTCCGTGAAGCTTGAAAGCACCTGGAAGCAGGCTCAGTTCGCTCGGCGGTTGGTTGAGGGTGACCTACAGCTCACCGTGGAGGTGAGTTTCTGGTACTTGTCCTTGCCCTTTGAATCTTTCGTCGGTTGTCTTTAGCATGCTTGTTTTTTGTAGGATATAAGAAGATGTCGTCCCACAAGCCTTACTTCCTCTAGGCGGAACATGCCCGGATGGCTGAGCTCGAGCGTTGGGTAGAGTCTGCTCGCCGTGAGTCCTAGGACCGAGCGGCCGAGGCGGTCGTGGTGCGGGTGGAGGGGCAGCGTGGAGCGGAGCAGGCGACTACCGCCGAGCAAGGGCTCGAGGCAACAAAAGCCTGCCAGGTGGAGACTAAGGCAGAGTTGCGGGCATCCCTGGTGAACACCGAGATGGCGCTTCAAGAGGCCTTGGCAGCCCTTGAGCCAGAGCGGAGTGCTTTGGCGTCAGAGCGGGCCGCCCGAGAGTCAGCGTAGATGCCCCTGGAGGCAGAGCAGAGGGCCCAGTCGGAGGTGGACCAGGAGGTGCTTGTGCTCCAAGGCCAGGTGATGGGGATGGAGGAGGCGAACACCCAGCTGTGCACGTAGGCAACTCAATAGGCGGAGGAATTCTCCGCCCTTGAGAACTCTCGCGCTGGTATGTACCCATTCTTGTTTTTCGTTGCATTGGTTTCTTTCTTCAGCCTGTTCCTGAGCTTGTCGCCCCTCCTTCAGAGCTGGATGGAAAGGTGAAGATGCTGGAGCAGGACCTCGAGACAACTAAGGCGACCCTCAGCCAGAATGCGGAGGAGCTGGCCAAGTCCCATGAAGAGCGACGTGCTCTTGAGGGGGACCTTGACCAGATCCGCAACGCTGCCCAGTTCATCGTCTTAGAAGTCTTCGGGTCGGTGCCAAGCACTAGCATGCATGCTGTCCAGCTGGTGGAGGTCCCAGACGTGGTCAAGGACCTTGTCAGGAGCGAGCTATTTTATGGGGCGTCGGGGCTGCTGACCTCGGTGGCGACACACCACCCGAATCTAGACTTTGTCACTATCTATAGTGGATATGCGGAAGGCCTAAGCATGGAGGACATCTAGTCAATCGGGGAGAGATTGTTGCCGCAGGCGCGGTCGGTGTCGGAGCAAGTCTCCGCCGAGTGGGTGATGGACGTTCACTGTGAAGACATGGCCCGAAGCATGCATGGGGAGGATGCCTCCGAGCCTACAGAAAGCACGGAGCCTAGTTCGGGGGGACGTTGCCTCGGCCTCGATCGAGCCAAACGTCGTGCTACCGAGGAGTGAGTAGCATGCGCCTTCGTCGGTTGTGCCAACAGCAGATGCCGTCGGGTAGGACCAATACCTTGCAAAATATAAGTAGTTAGTAAACATAAAAAGTTTAAGTTCATGGGGGAGCCCCTGTGTAAAACGTTCATGTGTGTTTTAATTTCTGCAATCAGTTTTTGTTTTTGTGATGGAGTTGCTCCGTTCGGGGAAGCTTGTTCCCTTTCGTTCCTTAGTTCTCCCTTTATAACAGAACCAACCAAATCATAAGAACGTAAGTACAAAAACAATCACCAAAGTGATCAAATTCTTGTACTTAAGCTCCCATAATCCCGGTAGTCCAGAAATCATGAAGGATTGCAACCAACTCTCGACATACAAACCAAGACCGTAGTGATTCAACACAACACATCATTCGTTACAACATTTCACAAGTAGCATTTGGATTACATCCATCAGAGTTCAAATAAAATATTACAAACCAAGTTCAAATTTGCCGAAGCAACATAGTTTAGTACATAACTTCATAGTTTCAAATACATTGCCAGATCTTAGTTATGTCCCACAAAAGCATCTTCAGGTATGAGAACTAGGAGAGACCGCACCCAACGGTCTAGTCTTCATCCCCAGCTGGGAGAAGGCAATACTTGCAGCAACCAAAGTAGAACTAGTCATCTGCAACAGGTGGGAGATAAACCCTGAGTACGAGAAGGTACTCAGCTAGACTTACCCATCAAAACTAGAAATAAAAGACACCAAGGGTCATGCAAGGCTTATAAGGTGGGCTAGCTGGACACAGTTGCATAAAAGAGCTTATGAATATAGTAACCAATTTAAACTTCACATCAAGTTTATCATCATTTACCTGTCCACTAGATTTGCACCTGTACTAGAGCACTCACTTATTAGGAGCAAACAATATTAACCATAGCAGGTATAATAAGGCTGTCATCATAATATCATCATTTCCGAACCATTATGTTATTTAGTGTATCTACTTTGGAGATAAGCCCGTCAAGTTCTCACTAACCGGGAGAGACGGCGACTCGAATCGAATTACAACTCAGCTGAGGGGGTATTCCTAACTCTCACCCTGGCATACTTTGCAAGGGTAGCCGTGGGTCACCTATGGGACAACTCAGGAACCAAATTCGCGGGTTCAATCAGCGCCAGCACTCTCAGGGATTACCCTTCTGCCAGGACGATCAGGACTTTTAAATCACCTACCCTTGGACTCACGCCTATGGCTCCCTTCCGAGGCGTACTTTATACTTATCGACTCCCGGCCTGAGGTGAGCTACTCGGCTTCGTGGTCGGTCTCCAGACCCGACCAACTAAGAGAGAGGCATGCATTCAATATGAACAGGAAAGGCTCCAAGATTCAGTCCTTAAGCGACACAGACGGAGTCACTGCAAACCGGCAAGCCTCCGCCATATGTATGTCCCTATATCTCGTAGGTGACAGGAAATCACCTGACTTCTACCGCGTTTAAGCAGGGCTAAGCACTACACGAACCTGAGCTACATAGGATTCAGGGTATCAATATCTGGACAAGTATTGGATAACCAATGCAGCAAGTGTTTGCATCCAACACCTAAACTTAATGCAACAATATATATATATATATATATATATATATATATATATAACAATAATACTTTAACTGCATTTCAGAAATTAGGAGGCTTAATATGCTCTGGGGCTTGCCTTTCACAAAGTTGCACGGACGGTGATCCGGGCACTCAACGGCGACCTCGTCTGGCACCTCTCCCATGGGCTGCACCTCCTGAACCTCCGGTGTTGGCTGCTGCTGCTCCCCGCTCGGTTCCTCGAATTCCAGTAGTGTCACGCCTTCTGGTACACCTATTGCATGCCGATGCACAAGATAAATATCATGGATGCATAAGGAAATACATGATGCTCATGATGAATGAATCACAGTAAGTGTTTAACGAAAACATCACTGGACACTCATTTACCGATTAAGAATAGCTCTATTCAAATCACTTTAAAACATGTATCTAACTTAACTTGAAGAACGAGATCTACGTACCTAACTTGCATAACCTAAGATAAAGATGCTCATCTTCAGTTAAAGGCCTAACACCTAGGAACATTACCACAAGCTTAGGAAATAGTAAAGGCATACTTAAATCAAAGTTAAGGTTTTACATGCAAACGAGTAGTTCCTTAATTCAATCATAACCAGAGTTCTATAAATTCAAATGACTTGCAAGAGGATATTCTGGAAAGCTTATGAAATTCTCTATAAATCATTTGTAAACATCAAAGCATGATTCTTACGTTAACCAAATCGAATTCAAGTAAACCTAAAATCTATCTAGAAATGACATGTTTACTAAATTAATTATTTAGTGATGATGCAAAAGCATAATTGGACGAAACCAAGTTTACCAACTAGTTGCACATACCAGAGGAACATCAGAAAGTATAGTGCCAACCTCTAAATAAATTATTTAATGTCCTTTTCTAATTTATTTAGTTAATTAGCTGATTAAAGCAACATATAGTAAACCTATTCAAAAAAATCTACAAAAATTACAGTAGCTATCTCATGCTTCACATAGACTACCATAAAAATTTCAAAGCAATTGGTCAACCAAAACTTGTTGTATCAAAAATAACAGATGGCAGGGCTATTTTTAGCATAATTAGGAAACCCTAATGAAAAGTGTCAAGCAACAGATTTCCATTTTTCCTAGCATCATTCTAGCATAATAATAGCACTCACCAAATTTTACCTTTACTGGATCTATAGAAAAATTATGAAAATTCACACAAGATCCATCCATGCAAACAAGAGAATTTCCTAACTCCAACATATAGTGTCCAAAATGTATGAAAATTTAACTACAAGCTATTCATGATATCAGCAGTACACCATAAAAATTTCATGCCATTTGGAGCTACATAGAAAAAGATATAATTACCCCTATTTCCCTCATGATTAAAAGAGATAATTAGCAACTCCATTTTTCATAACAGAACATGGCATAAATAAAATTTTTAATATAAACTAGACATTATCATGAACTCAACAAAATTGGAACCACATCATTTTGATCTACCAACTAGGAGATACACATTTTTGAATATATACATAAATCTGTGGAAAGAATAAAACAACCAGAAAATGGAAAACCTAATCCTACGGCTGGGCCGGCCCGAAAGAACACAGCGGCCCTACAACGCATGAGCCCACAAACGCCAGCGTGGCCCAAAAGCGGCGCGGCCCACGCCGGTTCCCGCCTGAGTTCGACGACTGACGCGCGGGTCCCGCAAGACAGAGAGACAGGCAGGGGAGGAAGAAAGGACAGCGGCGTAGCTCGTCGCCGGTGACAGCTCCAGCGAGGCCATCGGCGCCAACAGGTTCGCCTCACCCGTGTGCTCCTAGTGGAATCATCTATTGTAACGATTGCAGCGGCTAGAGGGAGTGGCGACGGCCATGGCGGCGCACGGCCACGGGTTGGCCGGCTTCGGTGAGGCAACGGCGTTACGGCCCTAGTGGCCTACTCTCCGAGCATCAGTAGCACTCACAGGACCTAGTGCAAGGGAGAGAGGGGACAGTAAGAGGCTCGAGCAGCATGGCCACGTGCGAGCTCGGCCGGCGGTGGTCATGGCGACCTGGTGGAGCCACGCTCACGGTGAGCTCTACCTGAGGCAAAAATGGAATGACGGTGGGGTCGTAGACATGGAGGAGCTCACGGTGGTGCTATGGCTCAGAGGAATCAGACCAAGGCACTTAGTTGAGGGGGATTTTGGCTCGGCGGCTGCCACGGCGTCCTGGTTGCCGTGCTCGCGGAGGAAGGAGATGGCAAGTCTGTGAACTGGCGAGATGAAGAGCGAGTGGCGAGGCGCTGGCTTTCATCTGGAGCACGGACACGCGACGTGGAGGCGCTGGCAGAGCATGCGCGCCACGCGGTGATCAGCTCCTGAGTCGGTCGGCCATGGTGGGCTCTGTCGGTTTTCTAAAACTTTGATTCAATGTTCTACGACGATGACTGATAGGCAAAATTAATAGTGTTGGATCTCTTAAACCGTGATGAGTTAGTGGAAGTAATGTATACAAAAGTTGTAGAGCTATGGTAGGGCTACAACTTTGATTTAGAAATCTACAGCTAATTCACCCTGTATCCTGAGTTGTATCAAGCCAAAGTTGGCTCGATCCAACTGGAATGGCATCTATGACTTAGAAAAATTTTTAAGTAAGAAATTAGCAGGGAAAATATGACTTGTGGGCCTTGTTTGAACATGTTCTAGCCATTTTCGTGAGTTGATCATAAAACAACTTTTGTTCCTTGATAAATTGGCTACAACTTTGGTAAAGGGTGCACAGCCATGCAAGGTCTCTAGGTTGGTCTTTTGAATTAGTCAAACAGTGGCACTTTATAGGTCATTCTAAGTCAAACCTCCACTAGAGGGCATTTTAGTCATTTTGTTCCACATGAACAATGTCCCATCAATTACCCTAAGTGTAGTTAAGGTGTATTATACCATAATCAACCACTTTACACAAGTGCTATACCAATTTCTAATGATCACATGTGATAAAGCAACAAAACAATCAATTCACTCAAATGTTGCAATTCCATGTTTCACATGTTTCATGCCTTTGTTGCAATTTTAACTTGCCACATTCCTACCATGTTGCCATGTTTCAAGGTATGAGAAACTCATGTTGCATTCACATGTTTCACTACTACCATTTACAAGCAATCAAGTATGAAACAAACATAATTGCGAATGTTGCATATGCATGTTTCAGTGACAATGGCATGATGTGATAGATGATGCACATGTTTATGAAATGAAATGTAATTTTGTAGGAGCCAAACACCTAGGGTGTTACAGCCCTCCCCCTTAGAAAAATCTCGTCCTGAGATTTGGAAAGCGTACCATTTAGTATAGAAAGTTGGATGATTTTCCTTTAAATAATCTTCCCGCTCCCATGTTGCATCCCGATCACTATGATTACTCCAAACTACCTTGTATAACTTAACTACTCGCCTACGAGTCACTCTTTCTTGAGTATCCAGAACCTGCATGGGCTTCTCCTCATAAGAAAGATCAGATTTCAAGTTGATTCTCCTCATAGCTACTCTTTCCTCGGGAATACGGAGACACTTCTTCAGCTGAGACACATGGAATACCAGGAATATAGCTCCCATTTCACATGGTAGATCGAGTTTATAGGCTACTCTCCCACTTTTCTTCTCAATAATGCGGTAAGGTCCAACAAATCGAGGCTCAAGCTTCCTTTTAATTCCAAAACATTTTACTCCTTTCATAGGGGATACCTTTAGATAAACATGGTCACCTACTTCAAACTCAATAGGTTTTCTTCTCTTATCAGCGTAGCTCTTTTGTCTAGCCTGAGCGGCAGTCATATTCTTCTGTATAGTTCGGACTTGCTCTTTGGCTTCTTTTACAAAATCAATACCATAGAATCTTCTTTCTCCAGGTTCCACCTAGTTCAAAGGAGTTCTACACTTGCGGCCATAAAGTGCTTCGAAAGGAGCCATTTTGATACTCTCTTGATAATTGTTGTTATAAGAGAATTCAGCGAGAGGCAACCATTCCTCCCAAGAGCCTTTGCAAGAGATAAGACAAGCTCTAAGCATGTCTTCGAGAATTTGATTAACACGCTAAGTCTATCCTGATGTTTGTGGATGATAGGCAGAACTGCGGATTAGATGAGTACCAAGATTCTGATGTAAGCACTCCCAAAAGCGAGCCATGAATTGCGGTCCTCTATCTGAAACAATGGATTTGGGTACACCATGGAGACATACCACTTGTTGAAAATAAATCTCAGCATAATTGTGAGGGTGATAGGTAGACTTGACTGGAATAAAGTGAGTGGATTTAGTTAGACGATCTATGATAACCCAGATGGAATCACAACCCTTTTTGGTAGTGGGTAACCCAACAATGAAATCCATGACAATTTCTTCCCACTTCCAGCCAGGAATAGAGAGTGGCTGCAATAATCTGGGCCTCATGTGAATAGCCTTGACTCTGCAACAGTTATCGCACCTTGCCACGTAGGCTGTGATTTCTTTCTTCATCTTGGTCCACCAATAATACAGCTTGAGATCTTGATACATTTTACCACTGTTCGCCTACACGGCCGTGTAGCCCGTGTACACGCCATGTACACGCTACACGGTGGTGCGCCGTTTCCGTCCGTTTCCGTTTAATCGTCCGTTTACCCCGTTTAATTGACCGTTTAGCCCGTTTAATTGACCGTTTAGCCCGAATAATAGCTAAACGGTAGGTGACCGACTGTTTACCGTTTAGCGTTTAGGAAAACACTGCATTTTACTGCTACCAGGATGGATGGACAATCTAGAAGAATGGGCTTCAGCCATAATTTGATTTCTAAGTTCTTTGTCTTTGGGTACTACAAGCCTATCATTAAACCAGAGAATTCCTTTGTCATCGACCCTAAAGTGCTTGGTCTCCTGCTCTTTCATCTTCCGCTTGATGTGAAACACACCCACATCCGTCTTCTGGAGTTCGATAATTCGACTTCTAAGAGAGCAATTCACAGTGATATTGTGGAGTACTATAGGATGAAGGAAGTGTGCCAGATGAAAGTCTTCACTAACTAAGGAATTGCAATGGGCCTTTCTACTTAAGGCATCAGCAACCACATTGGCCTTGCCAGGATGGTAGTGCACTTGAAGGTTGTAGTCTTTGATTAATTCTAACCATCGTCGTTGATGCATGTTCAACTCGGGTTGAGTAAAGATGTACTTGAGACTTTTAGGGTCAGTATAGATGTTGCACACATTACCTAGCAAGTAATGTCTCCAGATCTTCAGGGCATGAACAACCACGGCTAGCTCTAAGTCATGGGTAGGATAATTGACTTCATGTTTTCGAAGCTGGCGCGAAGCATAAGCAATGACTCGGCCCTCCTGCATAAGGACACACCCCAAACTAGTGCCACATGCATCATAGTAGACATCAAAAGGCTTCTCGATGTCAGGTTGTGCCAATATAGGAGCAGAGGTTAGTAAGGTCCACAAAGTGTGGAAAGCCTCTTCACACTTCAGAGTCCACACAAACTTCTCATCCTTTTGAAGTAGGCGAGTCATGGGCTTGGCGATTTTTGAGAAATTTGGGATGAATCGACGATAATAGCCAGCCAAACCTAGGAAACTTCAGACTTCTGTGACCGTAGTAGGTGCCTTCCACTCTAGGACTTCTTGCACCTTAGTAGGGTCAACCGAAATTCCATCTCCAGATAACACATGACCTAGAAAAGGTATCTTGTTCAACCAGAATTCGCACTTGCTGAACTTAGCATAAAGCTGGTTATCACGTAATCGAGTTAACACAATTCTCAGATGTTCAGCATGCTCTTCTACATTCTGAGAATATACAAGGATATCATCAATGAACACGACGATGAACTTGTCTAGTTCCGGCATGAATAACGAATTCATCAGGCACATAAAGTGTGCTGAAGCATTTGTCAATCCAAAGGACATGACAAGATATTCGAACAAGCCATAATGAGTAGAGAAAGCTGTCTTAGGTATATCTTCAGGATGAATTTTGATCTGATGGTAGCCAGACCTCAAATTGATCTTGGAGAATACCTTAGCTTTGGAGAGCTGATCAAACAGAATATCGATGCGAGGAAGAGGGTATTTGTTCTTGATAGTAACAGCATTAAGGGGGCGATAATCCACGCACATGCGTAGAGACTCGTCCTTCTTCTTCACAAAGATAGCCAGACAACCCCAAGGAGAAGAACTAGGCTGAATCAAACCTTTCTTTAATAGCTCATTCAACTAACTCTTCAGCTCAGCCAACTCATTGGGCGGCATTCTATAGGGCCTTCAAGAAATAGGAGCCGTACCCCAAACAGTAGTGTAGTGAACACGCCCCTGACGGATGTTTCCCTGAGCATTCTTGGGAGGATAGGGACAAGTACTAGCCTAGTGACCAGGCTTGTTACAGTTCTAGCATGGCCTGTTAGCTGGTGGCACATTGGAGCTACTCTGCCCAGAGGTATTCTTTGGCAAGGAAACTGTGTACCCCTTGCGGAAACTAGTTTTAGCTTGATTCTTCTTCTGAGGTGGGCGGTACTGGACATTAGCATTGGGTGGATGATATTGGGTTTTGGATACCACTAGCGCTTTAGACTGAGAAGCACCTGCCTCAAAGTTTCTTTTATGGGTCTTGGAAGCAGCATATATCTTATCATTATTCTCCTAAGTCAGGGTGTCACTGATAAACTCATTGAAGGTGACACACTTGCAGTTGCCCATAGACTTCATCAGTTTAGGGGAAAGTCCCCTCTTGAAACTAGCTATCTTTTTGGCGTCAGTATCAACAAACTCGGGAGCATACCTCGCCAGGTTGTTAAATGCCCGGAGATATTCAGTAAGACTCTTGTTGCCTTGAGTTAGCTTCATGAACTCGGTATGCTTAATGGCCATGAGACCAGGAGGGATAAAATGTCCCCTGAAAGTTTCCTGGAACTGGTCCCAAACTACCTCGACGTTTGCAGGGAAGGTGGTCCTGTGATGGGTCCACCAGATGCCTGTAGGGCCTTGGAGCTGGTGTCCTGCATACGAGGCCTTCATACCTTCTGTCAAATGGAGCAATCCAAACCTTTGCTCTATCGTACTCAACCATTCATCAGCTTGTAATGGTTCTTCTACCTCTCTAAAGATAGGAGGCTTTGTGTCCATGAAGTCCTTAAAGCTGCTATACTGGTTCGGCTCGGGTCCCTGGCGGACATGTCGGTCATCACGGTTAGCTAGTTGGCGCATAGCCTCAGCTAGCATGTGCTGACTTTCGACGACTGTCTGCATTAGTTCAGCTGGTGTGGGTGGTGGAGGAGGTGGTTGTTCCTCATCTCCAAGGCTACGACCGCGACGAAGATTATAAGCCATCTGCAAAATGTATAGCCAATGAGCACTGACGATGTGAAAATTTTGTAGATGAATTGTATAATTATGCCAAACTGACTCCAATGGAGAAAATGAATTTATACTATCAACAGAGGCACAATCATCCATCACATTCACACAACTCATCAAGCGCATCGATTGACACATTAATGCGATGAACTTAACCAACAATGAGATCGATAGACCGCACAGACGGAAATTATCAAAGGCTCACATACGAGGAGCATAACATGTTTGATAGGTTACATCCAAGCCATAGAGGTTCCAAACTGACATCAAAGATAACTTAGGGTTTGATATTACATCCCAACGATTAACTCATTACAAGCTACTCGTTCATGCATGAGGATCAACAAAAGACTAGCTCAAGCGCATTAGCTAAGTAGTAAGCTAAACTACGCATCGTCCTCGAAGTCAGTGTCAAAGATCTCTCCTCCATCTTCATCACTAGCAGGTTCTAACTCCTCATCCAGTGGAACGTCCTTAGGTCCATTAATCTCAATGTCATCATCATCCTCAGCCATGATGACACCAGAGCCCATCTCATCCTCATTGTCATTCTCATCATCAAGGGGTAGGAGAGGGTGAAGTTGATTGTGTAACAGGTGAACCTCCTCATGGAGATGGTCATTGTACTCTTCGGCAGCTGCCAATTGCTGCTCTAGTTCTACCTGTCGCGCTCTCAACACATTCTCTTCGTTCCAGGCTTCATTCCATTGGTTCAGCACGTGAATCAACATACGTTCACAGTTGCAGTGAGCAACTATCAACCTTTGAACCTCTAGGGTTTCTTGATCCCGTTCCTATGTTACTTGCTCCAAACGGTGCTGAGCCACACTCCTCTCAGCAGTCACCCGGGCTAGCTCAGCCCTCAGCCTTTCTGCCTCAGTAGGCTCCGGGCGGGGCTCACAAGGAGCTAACCAGTGACAAGGTGCCCTGCCTCCAGTGGACTTGCGAGCAGTGCGTTTCGTGCGCGCCATCTGTAGCAAAAAGTTGCAACATAAGGGGAGAATTATTTAAGGGATACGAAATTTAATTAGTCGAGACCATCAATTTTAAAGGAGGGAGTAATGCAAAAATGCTATGTATGCTTGAACATGATGCATGCACGATCCGTACGTCCTCACAAACCTAGAAAAATTTAAAGGCTAGCGAAATATATGGTGGCATACATATGTTCTCTCGTATACGATAGCTAGTCGATCTACAACGATACGTTGTTAGTGTACCTGCAGCAAATTTCATTTCAGCCCAATAATTTCCCAAAAGGCATGTAAAGTAAGCAGTAAACTAAATACTTTCATACATACATCCCCCAATGTATATACTCTAGTATCACAGCTACCCGACAGAGATACCCACACTTAAGTACTCTCATAGATACATGATCGAACATGTAAGTATGCGAGCAACCACAACTACTCTTCCCTAGACCGACGGTTGGATGGTCATGCCCTCACAACTCCCACTTAATAGAGTGTAGAGGTATTTTGATCCATACATTACCATCCAAGCGGATGGCATCCATACAATAGCACACCGTATGGACAACAAAACAGAAACAAGTAGGAACCCCCAAGTTAGTACTTTAATAAGCCACCTAAGAGTCCTTATTTGGGCATAAGGGATATGACCACTGGCAATACTTAGTATTTAATTTAGAATTTTCACAAATACTTTTGTTTTAAATACACAAATGACATGTTTAGTGTCAAATCTTGCTCTGATGCCAGCTGTAACAGAATTGACCAAATCATAAGAACGTAAGTACAAAAATAATCATCGAAGTGATCAAATTCCTGTACTTAAGCTCCCATAATCCCAGTAGTCTGGAAATCACGAAGGATTTCAACCAACTCTCGACATACAAACCAAGACTATAGTGATTCAACACAACACATCATTCGTTACAACATTTCACAAGTAGCATTCAGATTACATCCATCAGAGTTCAAATAAAATATTACAAACCAAGTTCAAATTTGTGGAAGCAACATAGTTTAGTACATAACTTCATAGTTTCAAATACATTGCCAGATCTTAGTCATGTCCCACAAAAGCATCTTCAGGTACGAGAACTAGGAGAGACCGCACCCAACGGTCTAGTCTTTATCCCCAGCTGGGAGAAGGCAATACTTGCAGCAACCAAAATAGAACTGGTCATCTGCAACAGGTGGGAGATAAACCCTAAGTACGAGAAGGTACTCAGCTAGACTTACCCATCAAAACCAGAAATAAAAGACACCAAGGGTCATGCAAGGCTTATAAGGTGGGCTAGCTGGACACAGTTGCATAAAAGAGCTTATGAATATAGTAACCAATTTAAACTTCGCATCAAGTTTATCATCATTTACCTGTCCACTAGATTTGCACCTGTACTAGAGCACTCACTTATTAGGAGCAAACAATATTAACCATAGTAGGTATAATAAGGCTGTCATCATCATATCATCATTTCCGAACCATTATGTTATTTAGTGTATCTACTTTGGAGATAAGCCCGTCAAGTTCTCACTAACCGGGAGAGACGGCGACTCGAATCGAATTACAACTCAGCTGAGGGGGTATTCCTAACTCTCACCCTGGCATACTTTGCAAGGGTAGCCGTGGGTCACCTTTGGGACAACTCAGGAACCAAATTCGCGGGTTCGATCAGCGCCAGCACTCCCAGGGATTACCCTTCTGCCAGGACGATCAGGACTTTTAAATCACCTGCCCTTGGACTCACGCCTACGGCTCCCTTCCGAGGCGTACTTTATACTTATCGACTCCCAGCTTGAGGTGAGCTACTTGGCTTCGTGGTCGGTCTCCAGACCCAGCCAACTAAGAGAGAGGCATGCGTTCAACATGAATAGGAAAGGCTCTAAGATTTAGTCCTTAAGCGACACAGACGGAGTCATTGCAAACCGGTAAGCCTCCGCCTAGTCTTCAATTCAAATTAAGACAGGTTCTTTTCCACGATAGCAAATATAGCCAACCGTGCCATATGTATGTCCCTATATCTCACAGGTGATAGGAAATCACCTGACTTCTACCGCGTTTAAGCAGGGCTAAGCACCACATGAACCTGAGCTACATAGGATTCAGGGTATCAATATCTGGATAAGGATTGGATAACCAATGCAGCAAGTGTTTGCATCCAACACCTAAACTTAATGCAACAATATATATATAACAATAATACTTTAACTGCATTTCAGAAATTAGGAGGCTTAATATGCTCTGGGGCTTGCCTTTAACAAAGTTGCACGGACGGTGATCTGGGCACTCAACGGCGACCTCGTCTGGCACCTCTCCTATGGGCTGCACCTCCTAAACCTCCGGTGTTGGCTGCTGCTGCTCCCCGCTCGGTTCCTCGAATTCTAGTAGTGTCACACCTTCCGGTACACCTATTGCATGCCGATGCACAAGATAAGTATCATGGATGCATAAGGAAAGACATGATGCTCATGATGAATGAATCACAATAAGTGTTTAACGAAAACATCACTGGACACTCGTTTACCGATTAAGAATAGCTCTATTCAAATCACTTTAAAACATGTATCTAACTTAACTTGAAGAACGAGATCTACTTACCTAACTTGCATAACCTAAGATAAAGATGCTCATCTTCAACGAAACAGAAACAAGTAGGAACCCCCAAGTTAGTACTTTAATAAGCCACCTAAGAGTCCTTATTTGGGCATCAGGGATATGACCACTGGCAATACTTAGTATTTAATTTAGAATTTTCACAAATACTTTTGTTTTAAATACACAAATGACATGTTTAGTGTCGAATCTTGCTCTGATGCTAGCTGTAACAGAATCGACCAAATCATAAGAACGTAAGTACAAAAATAATCATCGAAGTGATCAAATTCCTGTACTTAAGCTCCCATAATCCCAGTAGTCCAGAAATCACCAAAGATTTCAACCAACTCTCGACATACAAACCAAGACCATAGTGATTCAACACAACACATCATTCGTTACAACATTTCACAAGTAGCATTCGGATTACATCCATCAGAGTTCAAATAAAATATTACAAACAAAGTTCAAATTTGTGGAAGCAACATAGTTTAGTACATAACTTCATAGTTTCAAATACATTGCCAGATCTTAGTCATGTCCCACAAAAGCATCTTCAGGTACGAGAACTAGGAGAGACCGCGCCCAACGGTCTAGTCTTTATCCCCAGCTGGGAGAAGGCAATACTTGCAGCAACCAAAGTAGAACTGGTCATCTGCAACAGGTGGGAGATAAACCCTGAGTACGAGAAGGTACTCAGCTAGACTTACCCATCAAAACCAGAAATAAAAGACACCAAGGGTCATGCAAGGCTTATAAGGTGGGCTAGCTGGACACAGTTGCATCAAAGAGCTTATGAATATAGTAACCAATTTAAACTTCGCATCAAGTTTATCATCATTTACCTGTCCACTAGATTTGCACCTGTACTAGAGCACTCACTTATTAGGAGCAAACAATATTAACCATAGCAGGTATAATAAGGCTGTCATCATCATATCATCATTTCCGAACCATTATGTTATTTAGTGTATCTACTTTGGAGATAAGCCCGTCAAGTTCTCACTAACCGGGAGAGACGGCGACTCGAATCGAATTACAACTCAGCTGAGGGGGTATTCCTAACTCTCACCCTAGCATACTTTGCAAGGGTAGCCGTGGGTCACCTTTGGGACAACTCAGGAACCAAATTCACGGGTTTGATCAGCGCCAGCACTCTCAGGGATTACCCTTCTGCCAGGACGATCAGGACTTTTAAATCACGTGCCCTTGGACTCACGCCTACGGCTCCCTTCCGAGGCGTACTTTATACTTATCGACTCCCGGCCTGAGGTGAGCTACTTGGCTTCGTGGTCGGTCTCCAGACCCAGCCAACTAAGAGAGAGGCATGCGTTCAACATGAATAGGAAAGGCTCTAAGATTTAGTCCTTAAGCGACACAGACGGAGTCACTGCAAACTGGCAAGCCTCTGCCCGGTCTTCAATTCAAATTAAGACAGGTTCTTTTCCACGATAGCAAATATAGCCAACCGTGCCATATGTATGTCCCTATATCTCACAGGTGACAGGAAATCACCTGACTTCTACCGCGTTTAAGCAGGGCTAAGCACTACATGAACCTGAGCTACATAGGATTCAGGGTATCAATATCTGGACAAGGATTGGATAACCAATGCAGCAAGTGTTTGCATCCAACACCTAAACTTAATGCAACAATATATATATAACAATAATACTTTAACTGCATTTCGGAAATTAGGAGGCTTAATATGCTCCGGGGCTTGCCTTTAACAAAGTTGCACGGATGGTGATCCGGGCACTCAACGGCGACCTCGTCTGGCACCTCTCCTGTGGGCTGCACCTCCTGAACCTCCGGTGTTGGCTGCTGCTGCTCCCCGCTCGATTCCTCGAATTCTAGTAGTGTCACACCTTCCGGTACACCTATTGCATGCCGATGCACAAGATAAATATCATGGATGCATAAGGAAAGACATGATGCTCATGATGAATGAATCACAGTAAGTGTTTAACGAAAACATCACTGGACACTCGTTTACCGATTAAGAATAGCTCTATTCAAATCACTTTAAAACATGTATCTAACCTAAGATAAAGATGCTCATCTTCAGTTAAAGGCCTAACACCTAGGAACATTACCACAAGCTTAGGAAATAGTAAAGGCATACTTAAATCAAAGTTAAGGTTTTACATGCAAACGAGTAGTTCCTTAATTCAATCATAACCAGAGTTCTATAAATTCAAATGACTTGCAAGAGGACATTCTGGAAAGCTTATGAAATTCTTTATAAATCATTTGTAAACATCAAGGCATGATTCTTACGATAACCAAATCGAATTCAAGTAAACCTAAAATCTATCCAGAAATGATAGGTTTACTAAATTAATTATTTAGTGATGATGCAAAAGCATAATTGGACCAAACCAAGTTTACCAACTTGTTGCACATACCAGAGGAACATCAGAAAGTATAGTGCCGACCTCTAAATAAATTATTTAATGTCCTTTTCTAATTTATTTAGTTAATTAGGTGATTAAAGCAACATATAGTAAAACTGTTCAGAAAAATCTACATAAATTACAGTAGCTATATCATGCTTCACATAGACTACCATAAAAATTTCAAAGCAATTGGTCAAGCAGAACTTGCTGTATCAAAAATAATAGATGGCAGGGCTATTTCTAGCATAATTAGGAAACCCTAATGAAAAGTGTCAAGCAACAGATTTCCCATTTTTTCTAGCATCATTCTAGCATAATAATAGCACTCACCAAATTTTACCTTTACTAGATCTATAGAAAAATTATGAAAATTCACACAAGATCCATCCATGCAAACAAGAGAATTTCCTAACTCCAACATACAGTGTCCAAAATGCATGAAAATTTAACTACAAGCTATTCTTGATATCAGCAGTACACCATAAAAATTTCATGCCATTTGGAGCTACATAGAAAAAGATATAATTACCCCTATTTCCCTCATGCTTAAAAGAGATAATTAGCAACTCCATTTTTCATAACACAACATGGCATAAATTATATTTTTAATATAAACTAGACATTATCATGAACTCAACAAAATTGGAACCACATCATTTGGATCTACCAACTAGGAGATACACATTTTTGAATATATACACAAATCTGTGAAAAGAATAAAACAACCAGAAAATGGAAAACCTAATCCTACGGCTGGGCCGGCCCGAAAGAACATGGCGGCCCTACAACGCATGCGCCCGCAAACGCCAGCGCGGCCCAGAAGCGGCGCGGCCCATGTCGGTTCCCGCCTGTGTTCGACGACTGACGCGCGGGTCCCACAAGACAGAGAGACAGGCAGGGGAGGAAGAAAGGACGACGGCGTAGCTCGTCATCGGTGACAGCTCCGGCGAGGCCATTGGCGCCAACAGGTTCACCTCACCCGTGTGCACCTAGTGGAACCATCTATTGTAACAATTGCAGCGGCTAGAGGGAGTGGCGATGGCCATGGCGGCGCACGGCCACGGGTTGGCTGGCTCCGGTGAGGCGACGGCGTTACGGCCCTAGTGGCCTACTCTCCGAGCATCAGTAGCACTCACAGGACCTAGTGCAAGGGAGAGAGGGGACGGTAAGAGGCTCGAGCAGCATGGCCACGTGCGAGCTCAGCCGGCGGCGGTCATGGCGACCCGGTGGAGCCACGCTCACGGTGAGCTCTACCTAAGGCGAAAATGGAATGACGGTGGGGTCGCAGACGTGGAGGAGCTCACGGTGGTGCTGTGGCTCAGAGGAATCAGACCAAGGCACTTAGTTGAGGGGGATTTTGGCTCGGCGGCTGCCATGGCATCCCGATCGCCATGCTCGCGGAGGAAGGAGATGGCAAGTCTATGAACTGGCGAGATGAAGAGCGAGTGGCGAGGCGCTGGCTTTCATCTGGAGCACGGACACACGACATGGAGGCACTGGCAGAGCATGCGCGCCACGCAGTGATCAGCTCCTGAGCCGGTCGGCCATGGTGGGCTCTGTTGGTTTTCTGAAACTTTGATTCAGTGTTCTATGACGATGACTGACAGGCGAAATTAACAGTGTTGGATCTCTTAAACCGTGACGAGTTAGTGGAAGTAATGTATACAAAAGTTGTAGAGCTATGGTAGGGCTACAACTTTGATTTAGAAATCTACAGCTAATTCACCCTGTATCCTGAGTTGTATCAAGCCAAAGTTGGCTCGATCCAACTGGAATGGCATCTATGACTTAGAAAAATTTTTAAGTAAGAAATCAGCAGGGAAAATATGACTTGTGGGCCTTGTTTGAACATGTTCTAGCCATTTTCATGAGTTGATCATAAAACAACTTTTGTTCCTTGATAAATTGGCTACAACTTTGGTAAAGGGTGCACAGCCATGCAAGGTCTCTAGGTTGGTCTTTTGAATCAGTCAAACAGTGGCACTTTATAGGTCATTCTAAGTCAAACCTCCACTAGAGGGCATTTTAGTCATTTTGTTCCACATGAACAATGTCCTATCAATTACCCTAAGTGTAGTTAAGGTGTATTAGACCATAATCAACCACTTTACACAAGTGCTATACCAATTTCTAATGATCACATGTGATAAAGCAACAAAACAATCAATTCACTCAAATGTTGCAATTCCATGTTTCACATGTTTCATGCCTTTGTTGCAATTTTAACTTGCCACATTCCTACCATGTTGCCATGTTTCAAGGTATGAGAAACTCATGTTGCATTCACATGTTTCACTACTACCATTTACAAGCAATCAAGTATGAAACAAACATAATTGCGAATGTTGCATATGCATGTTTCAGTGACAATGGCATGATGTGATAGATGATCCGCATGTTTATGAAATGAAATGCAATTTTGTAGGAGCCAAACACCTAGGGTGTTACACCCTTAGCATAATTTTGTTTTTTATTTCTATCTTTCTCATACCTGCCCGTTTGTCCCATAGGCTGCAACCTTGTGAGCCCGGGGCGTGGTCCACGAGGCTCGACCGCTCATAACTGTAGGAAAAGGCGGGGTGCGATCAATCGGAATATTTTTAAAGCAAAGCTACGTAAGGTAAATCAAAGGAACGAACTGCCCTTTTGTTCAGGTAGGAAGGAGTTTCTCCATATGAAAGTAAAAGAGTACTTAAAGTAAAAAACAAAATAGAGGGGTAGTAGAGCCCCCTAGTGGAGCCCCCGAGCGCCCCGAGCCAAAAAGTGTTCGGGTCGGGGTGCTCTTATAGGAGCGTTCACTAAGTAAACAAAGGTAAGACTGAAACATAAGAAGAAAAAGAAAGAACGACATAGTTGTTCCAAGGTGCTCGGAGAGAGTGTCGTCGTTGTTGTCCTTTAGTTGGTAGGCGTCTGATCAGATCACTTCATCCTTCAGTTGTCTAGATCCTTGCCCGTTGCGCCCCCTTCTTCGGTTGCTGCCTCTTCGCCTTTTTCCCTCCTTGGCATGCCAGTCTACCTTAGCAGGCGCTTGAGGAGCTGGCAGTCCTTGGAGAGATGTTTGATGGGATAGTCTTGGTTGGTGCATGGGCTCTCCATGAGCTCATGAAAGTGACCCAGAGGGTCTTGCTAGGGCTGCGTGCCCACGTGATCGGCCACGGCGACCAATGTAGAGCTGGCCGATCGATGGCGATCCTTTCTGTTCTTTTTTCCTCTCTGCGTGGAGGGGCCCTCGTCTTGATCCTGGTGCTTGGCCTTACCTTTGCCACGGCCTCTATTGTAGCGTCGTGGGAACGGCGCTTGCTAGAGGTGTTGGATGAAGGTCCGTGGTCCTAGGCCATCAGGGTTGGGACTCCAGTCGCTGCTGCGTGTGTCTCGGTTCGGTCCAAGCCGCGTGAATATGGTGCGGAGCAATCACTGAGTCAAGATAAGGTGCTAGTGCAGCCTCCTATGCCGCACTCTATGATTGTAGCGGTGATAGGGTGTAGTGCTCCATCTGTTGCGTCCCTGTTCCTCAGACAGGGAGCGAGGTCACGAGTCGGCGTTGTGATACGGAGTACTCTGCTTGTTGAACGGCGGTGGTCTCCAGCAGTGCCTGGAGGTTTCGGTGGATCACCCGTTCGTGAGGGTCGTTTGGCTCGGACAGGTCACGTAGGAGCATTGCCGCGGCGGCAATGTTCTGACTGGCCCGAGCGAACTACGAGGATTGGTCCCCCTAACCGGGATGTTGCACTGGGGCTAACAGGCGTGACCCCGAGCACCGTTTGCCAGTCTATGTGCACGGGGTGTAGTGTGGTGCGCCGAGCACGCTGGTGCAGTCGGTGGCTGATGCGCCACTATCGTCATAGATCCTCTAGAGCTCGGGGGTCTCTGCATGAGGGCCTAGAGGGGCGTGAGTCCTTGAGGACTTCGCTTCCGCCGGTGGGTGTCCCGAAGGGTCCGCCACGGCACACTCCCGGAAAAGGCGGTGGCTAGGTGCCATGTCGCCGATGTTGGAGCCGTCACTCTCGCCATCGTCATCTAAAAGGTCGAGGAAACAGGTGGGAGCATAGCTCGCCATTCCCATGAATTCGGATGCGAGAGGGGGTGGCGCAGGCATTGTTCAGAGCCCCCAGGCATATGTGTCCGTGGAAGACGCGAGGCCATAGGGAAACCGGTCGTACGGCGGTTGTGTTGGGGACAATGGGGTTCCATCAGGTAACCGATGGAAGATAGAGAATAGTAAGTAAATAACAGCGTGTATATTACTCATAGCAGGGTTTGAGCAGAGAGTTTGCTCAGAATGAAGCGCAGATGTCGTGTCGTCGAAGTTGCGCATCTCGAAGTCGATGGAGGACATCCCTCCGATGGGTGCCGGGTCGCGAGCCTCCTCGCGGAGGTGTAGTACGCCAAACCGGTCAGCGACAAAGTTCAGGCTTCTGAAGAGGAAGGCCTAGGATGGCTCGAAGACGGGTGGAACCTGCATCCCGGTGGGCGAGAGTGCAGGAAACTCCAACGAGCCAAAGTGAATCATATCGCTCGAGCTCACCACAGCGAGGGTGGCAGAAAAGTGGGCCATCCGATGACCAAAAAGTGTTGAACGTACAACATCCTCCCCACAAACGACACCAACTGTCGGTGCAGAAAGTGACCAACTAGTGAATATTTGTAGTTTTGTTGTATGTTGTGATCGGAGGTGGCCTAACACTCAATGACATAGGATTTATAGTGGTTCGGGCAATGTGCCCTATGTCCAGTCGGGGTCGATCGGTGACTTTATTCCTGAGCCCAGGTGCTCGAAGTTTGCAGTGGGGTTACAAATGAGAGGGAGAAAGATGGGGTGTATAGGAGGTCCGGTCGGCTCCGACCAAAAGGGCTGAGAGCGACAGGGACTTCGCTATGAGCTAAGTGTTCAAGCAGATGCTTGAGGTCTGAACCTGGTGGTTTTGTGGTTGTGAGCTATCGATCTAAGGAACTCTGACCTACTGGAATCGGTCTGGTCTTCTTTGTTGGAGGAAGCGCACCCCCTTTTATAGATGAAGGGGCCGGCTTTACAAGTGAGAGGGAAAGGGTGCATATGCTACCAAGCCTTGTTGTCCACGCTTACCAAGCCTTGTTGCCCACATCGGCAGGTACCAGATAATGGTGGGCGCCTACAACACTGTTGATGGCGCTGTAGAATGTCATATGCACATGGGAGGTCATGCTGCCTTTTTTAGGGATGGTGGACATCGGTACCTATAAATACTGTTGGATGCCTAGAGGCATGTGAGGAATCTTGCTATGTTTACCCGTTACGGTAAATCCTAGTGCCCATACCACTATCGATGTCTAGAGACACGGGGGGTCTTACCGTATGGGAGTTTTAGCGGCCCCTACAATACTGTAGAGGGAGATGTCGGTGCCTACGATACTGTTTGTGTCAGGGTGGCTGCAGAGTACTATTCCATGTAGGGTATAGTCCCTGGTATAGTGGTTTTGACTTGTGAGCCTTGCCTTGCCTTTCTCCGCATGCCTTTTGGTTCCTACCGAATGGGCGTCCCCGGTCGGATGGCTCCAGTTGGCTCTGAGTGCGCCAGTCGGAGAAGATCGGTGAGCAGGGTTCTTATGAGCCCCGGTCGGAGGGATGTGGGGTCAAAGTCAAAAGTAGGGCTCGGGGCAGGCCTTTCAATCGGAGAGGCTGTCCAGAGATGGCTGGAGCCTGAATCGAGCGCTCCGGTAGGATAGGTGGGCCGAAGTAGCTAATGAGCGGGCATTGCTCTTCTTAGGCCTAGCCTTCCGGTCGGTTGCTGGACTGCCCTTTGCCCTATTGTTTTTAGACTCTTGGGCCGAGCCTTGGTGCAGAAGTCGGTCCCTGAGGGACCCCGGGTTTATGTACCCGACATTACCTATTCAGCATGTTATGAGCTTTATTAGCTAGACATGTTTAAATCAGCTAACTATTATCATCTTGGATCAAAATATGACTTAGAGCATGTCTAGCATTCCCTCAATACCTCCCTCATTCCCATAAAACTATCATATTGAGGGAGATAAGTCATTTTTTCTTCTTAAGCATTTCCCTAATAGCTCTCTCTTTTTTTGGTGGCCACCAAAAAACTCCTCATCTCCCCTCAAATGAAGGAGGAGTTGCATCTCCCCCAAGAGCCTAGGGCCCACCCCAACTACCAGTCACTAGCCATCCTTTCCCCACGTACTAGCGGGTGTAAGCCACCAGCCACTCCAATGAGCCACTCCAACGAGCCACTCCTCGTACTCTCCTCACCACCTTAGGGAACCCTTTTCTTGCCAGCCCCATTGAGCTCCATGCCACCACCCTCTTCCTAGTAGTTTCAACCTGCTGCCTACATATCTGTGGCACGATTGTTCATAGACCTACTAGATTATAGGACTAGAAGACTTTGTGGTGTATAACGACTTCATGTGTGATCATGCACAACGTGATAATTGAGAAGCATATCTGTGGCGCGATCATAGACCTACTAGATTCTAGGACCAAAAAACTTTGTGGCGCACAATGACTGCATGTGTGATCATGCACAACATGATAATTGAGGATCAGCGAGGACAACCGAAGGGCTTCAATTATGACACTGATGAAAGCTCTAGTTTGGTTTTGGTGAATTGATGAAACCCTAAGTGCTAACCTAGTTTATCAAGTGATCATAACATAGGTAGCACATTCCAAGTGGTGAAGCAAATGAAGATCATGGCATGATGATGGTGATGCCATGGTGATGATCAAGTGCTCAGACTTGAAAAAAAGAAAGAGAAAAACAAAAGGCTCAAGGCAAAGGTATAAATGGTAGGAGCTATTTTATTTTGGTAATTAAGACACTTAGAGAGTGTGATCATATTTAGGTTTGATAGCCGTACTATTAAGAGGGGTGAAACTCGTATTGAAATGTGGTTATTAAAGTGCCACTAGATCCTCTAACACATTGCATATGCATTTAGGATCTAGTGGAGTGCTAACACCCTTGAAAATGTTTGTGAAAATATGCTAACACATGTGCACAAGGTGATAAACTTGGTGGTTGGCACATTTGAGCAAGGATTAGGAACTTCATCGGCAGAGTGTCCGCTCGTAGAGTGTGGATAGTCCGACGGTGCCACCGGCGCCCTAGACAGAAAAGATGGAGGTCACTTAAGTGACCGAACGCTGGTCTCTGAAGGACCGGCGTGTCCGGTCAGTAGCAGCAGAAAAACCACAGCATCGGTCATCGACCAGACGCTGGCGCTGAAACGACCAGACGCTGGTTGGCTATGTCTGGTCACACTGACATGGTCGCACACAGAGGAGTCGTCGAGTGACCAGACGCTTGGTGTGTTCGGTCGAGCATGACCGGACGCATCCGATCGTGAAAAGTCATCTCTGGATGCTTACTAGAAACGACCGGACGCTGGGGTTCAGCGTCCGATCACTTTGAGCTGCAGCATCCGGTCATCACTTGACCGTTGAAATTGAGTGATCAACATTTGAAGAGAGGGGACACGTTGCATGTATCACGTGACCAGATGCTGAGGTCCAGCGTCCAGTCGATATGACCAGAGCATCCGGTCACCCCGTGTTGTGCCCAGTGAAGGAGTACAATGGCTCTATTTCGTGGGGGCTTCTATTTAAGAGCCATGGCTGGCTCAAGCTCACTCTTTTGGCCATTTGTATTGACATAGCAACCTTGTGAGCTTAGCTATTGTGTGGATAGAAACTATATAAACTAGAATTGTGGTAGGTGACTTGCTATTTTAGTAGGCTAGCGCAACACTTGCTTCGCCTCATAATTGTCTAACCGGTTTGTTAAGTGTTGTTGTAGAAAATTTTAATAGGCTATTCACCCCCCCCCCCTCTAGCTATTAGGACCTTTCAAGTGGTATCAGAGCCGAGGTCACCGTGATTTGAAGCTTAACAACCTTCGGTGTAAAAATGGCTCAAATCAACAACACCAAGAAGCCACCCCAATTTGATGGCACAAATTATCCGTATTGGAAATCAAAGATGACCACACATATCAAGTCAATCAATAGAAAAGTGTGGAAGGTGGTAGAAACCAAAATTGATATTGGTGATCCGGAGAATCCCACCACGGCCGAAAAAGTGCTTCTCCAAAACAATGACATTGCTCTAAGTACCATTCATGATGCAATTGATGAGAGAATATTTTGAGCAAATCAAGAATATTGAGATGGCTCATAAGGCTTGAAAGAAGTTGGAAGAATCATTTGAAGGCACTCAAGCCGTGAAGGGTGCAAAGGCATACATTCTCAAAGAGAAGTTTGCAAGCTTCAAGATGAAGGAGGATGAGAGTGTGCCGGAGATGTTCCATAGGATTTAAGTGCTTGTCAATGATCTCAAAGCACTTGGAGAAGAGGTGAAGGACAAGGACTTCTCCCACAAGTTCTTGAGATGTTTGCCTTCAAGATTTGGCACATTGGTCACTATTCTAGTGAGGAGTGGTTTGGACACCATGACACCAAACCAAGTGTTGGGAGATATAATGACCGATGATACATATAGAGATGATGATGAGAAGGAAGAAAAGAAGGAAAAGAAAGATGAGAAGAAGGATGAGAAAAAGAAGAGCATGGCATTCAAGGCCACATCATCCAAGGGCAAGGCAAAGCAAGAAACATCAAGTGAAGATGGCTCTCTTCGTCAAGAAATTTGGCAAGTTCATGATGAAGAAAGGGTACCATGCTAGAAGAAAGAAATCTTCATCCAAGAACAAGGAAGAGTCAAGAAGGTGCTTCAAATGTGGAAGCAAAGATCATCTTGTTGCTCAATGTCCATACAATAGCGACAATGATGATGACAACAAGAAAAATAAGAAGAAGGAAAAGAAAGAGAAGAAGGACAAGATGACCTTCAAGAAGAAGAAGGGTGGTTCATATGTGGTCACTTGGGATAGTGATGCCTCCTTAAGTGATGATGATGATAGTGATGATGACAAGACCGCTAAGAAGAAGGCACTTGCAAGCATTGCTATCAATGAGAAACCTTCTCTCTTCGACACTCCATCATGCTTCATGGCTAAGGCTACTAAGGTACAAACTTGTTATGACGATGGAAGTGATGATGAACATGATAATGAAAATGATAGTGATAGTGATGATGATGAACCTACTAAAGATGAATTATTTGACATGCTAGAAGATGCCAAAGAACACTTTGACATTAAGAGAAGGGAATGCAAGAGCTTGAATAAGGAGGTAAAAGCCCTTAAGCAAGCCCTTGATGAGCTCAAAGCAACTCATGAGAGACTAGAGGAAGCCCATGAGAAGCTTGGCAAGGCTCACAAATAGCTTGAAAAGGCTCATTCCTCTTTGCTTAATGAGCAAGATAAAAAGAAGCATGTTGAGACTTGTGATGTAGGTTTAACTTGTGATATAATTGATGAATCATTATCCACTACTACATGATCGAATTTGTGCGATGTCGCCCAGGTGGCCTCCGTGGCGGGCATCTTTTTGCCTGCCATGGTTAATGCCTGTCGATTTATGTAGGCGGGCGTTTTTTATTTTCTGAGGCGGGCACTTTTGCCCGCCACGGTAAATCGATTTACCGTGGCGGGCATCCTATATGGCCCGCCTCGGAAAAGGCCCAAGCCCAAAATCCCCAGCAAGGCCCAATTTCTACCCCACTCCTCTGTCTCTCTCTTCCTCCATCGGTCGGCCCGACCTCCTCTCCGTTCCACGCGACTGAGTCCGAGGCGAGGCGACCTCCCCACTCCCCACTCCGTGCGAGACCGAGGCAGTCTCCTCTCAACTCCGTCATCACCACCTCTCCACTCCTCTCCCGATGCAACATCCACTGGCGGCGCTGGGGACATGGGGCGCGCGTCGGCTTCTGCGCGTGGGACTTGGCTCCCTTCCTCGCGCGGTGGTGTGACATCCACCGGTGGCGTGCCCTGGTCTCCTCTCTCTCCCTCATGCGGATCTGGCCCCCTTCTTCCTCCCTGGCCAGATCTGGTGGGAGGCGGCCTCCCCATCCCTCCCTGACGACGGCGACATGCGGTTCTAGGTGGAGGGCTGCCGAATCCTATAGGAGGGCGGCTGGATCCGACGGATCCCGGCCGGATCCGGTGAATGCCGCGATGGTGGCGCTGCCAATGCAGGTACAGGTCTCTCTTCGTCTCCCTCGCTCTTCTCTCTTCGTCTCCCTCACTGTGCCCTCTCCCCTGTCCCAGATCTAGAGCCAGCACGGACGTCGGAGCTGCGGTGGCGGCGCACATGGATGCACGGCTGCTCGGCGCCCTCCTCCTTTCTGGCCTCATCTTCGGCAGCGGCGCTGCAGAGGCGGCTGCAGCTGGATCCAGGGACGACGATGGCGGCGCTAGGGTTTCGGTTTGGGATTGGGCTCGCCGGTGGGCTTTGGGTTTTTTTTGTTTTTTCCAAACGATTAACCGTGGCGGGCGGTGTAACGTGCCCGCCGTGGTAAAAGTATATTTACCGCGGCGGGCACGTTACATCGCCCGCCGCGGTAAATCGGTTAACCACGGCGGGCAAGGCCGCCCGCCACGGTTAAGCCACGATTTACTGTGGCCTCTAGGCCACGGCGGACGGCTTTGCCTGCTGTGGAAAACCGAAAACGCCCGCCTCCAGTAAAGTTTTTGTAGTAGTGATCTATGCCTATCATTGTTGCTCCCACTAACCCTTCTTGTAGTACTTCTACTTCCACCTCATCTAGTAGTGATGGTCTCACTTGTGATGCCTCACTAATGGTTGAGAATGAAAACCTCAAGAAGGAGGTCAATAAGCTCACTCACACCTTGGCTAAGGCCTATGGTGGTGAGGACCGCTTGCTTATGTGCTTGGGTAGCCAAAGAGCTTCTCTCTATAAAGAGGGATTGAGCTATACCCCCAAGAAAGGCAAGGCAGCCTTTGCTCCTCACAAGACTAGTTTTGTGAAGAACAATGGTCGGTTTTGCACTAGTTGCAAGCAAGTTGGTCATAAAGAGCATGAATGCAAAAACAAGAGCAAAAATGCTAATGTATCCTCCATTAAGCTTGATTCTTTCTATATGCTTATCAAGGGTGCAAATGGTGTAAAGGCTAAGTTCATTGGTAAACCATGGATGGGCTCAAAGAAGAAAGTCATTTGGGTATCAAAGAACTTAGTAACTAACCTTCAAGGACCCAAGCAAGTTTGGGTACCTAAAAAGAATTAATCTTCTTTTGTAGGTCAATTACAAAGCCGAAGGAAGGCATTAGGTTCTTGATAGTGGGTGCACTCAATACATGACCGGTGATGCAAGAATGTTTAACTCAATCAACACCAATGGCAATGATGGTTATGATAGTATCACATTTGGTGACAATGGCAAAGGCAAGGTCAAAGGACTTGGTAAGATTGCCATATCCAATGACATGAGCATTTCCAATGTATTGCTAGTAGAGAGCTTGAGCTTCAATTTGCTATCCGTGGCTCAATTGTATGATCTTGGATTCAAATGCATATTTGGGGTGATGATATAGAGATCATAAGTGTAGATGGCTCTAACTTGATCTTCAAAGGCTTTAGATATGAGAATCTATACTTGGTTGATTTCAATGCTAGTGAAGCTAGATTATCTACATGCTTGTTCACTAAGTCTAGCATGGGTTGGTTATGGCATAGAAGGCTTGGTCATGTTGAAATGAAACAATTGAATAGATTGGTTAAGCATGACTTGGTTAGTGGCTTGAAAGATGTTGTGTTTGAAAAGGATAAGCTTTGTAGCTCTTGTCAAGCCAGAAAACAAGTTGGAAACACCCATCCTAAGAAAAGCATGATGAGCACTAGTAAAGTATTTGAGTTATTGCACATGGATTTGTTTGGGCCAACACAATACATTAGCATTGGTGGTAACAAATATGGCTTTGTGATAGTAGATGATTACACTAGATACACATGGGTATTCTTTCTAGTGGACAAGAGTGATGTGTTTGCAACATTCAAATCATTTGTCAAGGGCATTCACAATGAGTTTGAAACAACTATCAAGAGAGTTAGAAGTGACAATGGCAATGAGTTCAAGAACACTAGAATTGATGAGTTGTGTGATGAATTTGGAATTAGACATCATTTCTCGGCCAAGTACACTCCACAATCAAATGGCCTTGTTGAGAGGAAGAATAGAACACTCATTGATATGGCAAGGTCTATGCTTAGTGAGTACAATATGAGTCAATATTTTTGGGCCGAAGCTATCAACATGGCTTGCTATTGTAGCAATCACCTCTATTGTCACCCATTGAAAGAGAAGACACCATATGAGCTCTTGAATGGTAGAAAGCCCAACATTGCATATTTTCAGGTCTTTGGTTGCAAATGCTATATCTTGAAGAAAGGCACTAGATTGGGCAAGTTTGATAAGAAATGTGATGAAGGATTCCTACTTGGTTATTCCACTACAAGCAAAGCATATAGAGTTTGGAATTTGGATAGTGGTACTCTTGAGGAAGTTCATGATGTTGAATTTGATGAAACCAAGGGTTCACAAGTAGAGAATGAGAACTTGGAAGAAGTTAGAGGCATTCAACTTTCAAATGCCATGAAGAACATGGATGTTGGTGAATTAAGGCCTATGCAAGTGAATGATGATGAAGATGATCAAGTGCAAGTGCTCTCCAACTCAAATGTGCAAAATGATACGAATTAGTTTAGTACAAGTGGCTCTCATGATAATGAACAAGATCAAGTGGCTAGTACATCATCTCAACCCAATGATCAAGCAAGTGCAAGCAATCAAGTTCCAATCCTCCAATCAACCAATATTGCAAGGGATCATCCATTAGACACTATCATTGGTGATATTTCAAGAGGCGTGCAAACTAGATCAAGATTGGCTTCATTTTGTGAGCATTTCTTATTTGTGTCATCCATTAAACCAAAGAAGATAGATGAAGCATTGAAGGATGTTGATTGAGTGAATGCTATGCATGAAGAGTTAAATAACTTCACAAGAAATCAAGTATGGGAATTAGTAGAGAGACCAAAGGGACTCAATGTGATTGGAACCAAATGGGTCTTTAGAAATAAGCAAGATCAAGATGGGATAGTAGTAAGGAACAAAGCAAGATTGGTAGCACAAGGCTATACACAAGTTGAAGGTCTTGACTTTGGAGAAACATATGCCCCGGTTGCTAGATTAGAAGTTATTAGAATCTTGCTAGCCTATGCTTGTGCCCACAACATCAAGCTCTATCAAATGGATGTCAAGAGTGCATTTCTCAATGGTTACATCAATGAAGAAGTATATGTTGAGCAACCTCCCAGTTTTGAAGATGATAAGAAGCCCGATCATGTGTACAAGTTGAAGATGGCATTGTATGGCTTGAAGCAAGCACCTAGAGCATAGTATAAGAGATTGAGGGATTTCCTACTCTCTAAAAGGTTCATAATGGACAAGGTTGACACCACTCTTTTCGTCAAGAAGATTGGAAAAGACTTGTTTGTGTTGTAAATCAATGTTGATGGCATCATATTTGGATCAATAAATCAAGACTTTTGTGATGAGTTTGGAAAGATGATGGCTAGTGAGTTTGAGATGTCCATGATTGGAGAGTTAAGTTACTTCCTTGGTCTTCAAATCAAGCAATTGAAGAATGGTACATTTGTGAGTCAATGCAAGTATATCAAGGACAAGATCAAGAAGTTTAGCATGAGTGATAGCAAGGCCATTAGCATACCAATAGGAACCAATGGCAACTTGGATAGTGATGCAAGTGGAAATATGGTGGATCAAAAGTTGTATCGGTCTATGATTGGAAACCTACTCTATGTGACCGCATCAAGGCTGGATGTCATGTTTAGTGTATGCATGTGTGCAAGATTTTAAGCCTCACCAAGAGAAAGTCATTTGAAGGCTACAAAGATAATATTGAGGTACTTGAAGCATACACCAAATGTTGGTTTGTGGTATCCCAAAGGAGCAAAGTTTGAGCTAGTTGGTTACTCCGACTCGGATTATGCGGGATGCAAGGTTGAAAGGAAGAGCACCTCGAGCACATGTCAATTGTTAGGAAGATCACTTGTCTCATGGTCATCAAAGAAGCAAAATAGTGTTGCATTATCAACCGCCGAAGCTGAATATATATCCGCCGGTAGTTGTTGTGCACAAGTACTTTGGATAAAGGCCACTTTGAATGACTTTGGAATCAAGTTCAAGAAAGTGCCATTGCTATGTGACAATGAGAGTGCAATCAAGTTGACCAACAATCCGGTTCAACATGCAAGAACAAAGCACATTGATGTCCGCCACCATTTCATAAGAGATCACCAACAAAAAGGGGACATTTGCATTGAGAGTGTAGGCACCGAAGATCAACTTGCCGATATATTCACCAAGCCATTGGATGAGAAAAGGTTTTGCAAACTAAGGAATGGGTTGAACATATTAGATTTCTCAAATATGTGTTGATGCACCCCCCACTTATATGACATGCCTCTCCTTCGAGCAATCCAAGGTAAAAGCTGATTGGCATGGCATACATACTTACTAAGAACATGTTTAGTGCATCTAGACATCTTTCACATTTAATAGGCTCATTAATGAAAATCAAATGAATTTGATGATTATATGGTACCACTATTACTTCTATGCTTATTTTGATCTAGTGGTAGCATGACATGTTTGTGGGCTTGTAAACCTAGTGTTTGATCTAGAAAATAAGCTCTAAGTGTTTAACTCAACATGGTACAAGATAACCTTTATTTGGAAGTGTGAAGAAGCTTATCCTTGGATCAAACCGAGTTAAATATCTTTGGCAAATGATCTAGATTGAACCAAATTTGGAAATATGATCCTCACACCATTGATTGATATTGATAATCTCTACCTATCTATATTTTGAACCTTTGTGGTCATTTATGACAAAGGGGGAGAAAAACAAAGATATTAGTACATGGGGAGAAAAACAAAGATATTCGTGTACTAAGATAGTGAAAAGACAACAAAGGAGAAGAATTTGACATAGGGGGAGGAATATGACAAAGGAAATGGATCAATTAAAATTTTGAGCACACAAGTAGGGGGAGCAAGCTCATGAACTTGCATGGTGCATTTGAATGTGCATTTCATATGTTTGCTTGCATGGCATAAGTTTTAAATTTCAATATCCATGCTTCTGTGGTGTATGCTAGTTGTAGGTTTGAATGATAAAATGAAAAACTAGCATGCATAGGATATCCAATAATTTCATTTCCAAGTATTTCCAAGTGGTATCAAGCTAACCATGGTGCTAAGGATGGTATAATGGTGCACTCCGATTGGTATCACCCTTCAAAGGTCCATCTTTTACACCTTAGCATCATTTGATAGACATTGTCTCCTATATTTCCTATCTAAGCATATGTGCAAGCTACAATCCAAACTCTTAGCACATATGTAGGGCGAGCAATTGCTACCATATGAGGTTCATGAAACTTGTCCATATCCTTTTACACATGGTAAATATGCTTGGGCAAGCAACATGGATTCAATTGAATTTTAATTCATATCTTTGTGAAAGGGTTGTCATCAATTACCAAAAAGGGGGAGATTGAAAGCTCTAGTTTGGTTTTGGTGAATTGATGAAACCCTAAGTGCTAACCTAGTTTATCAAGTGATCATAACATAGGTAGCACATTCCAAGTGGTGAAGCAAATGAAGATCATGTCATGATGATGGTGATGCCATGGTGATGATCAAGTGCTCAGACTTGAAAAGAAAGAGAAAAACAAAAGGCTCAAGGCAAAGGTATAAATGGTAGGAGCTATTTTGTTTTGGTAATTAAGACACTTAGAGAGTGTGATCATATTTAGGTTTGATAGCCGTACTATTAAGAGGGGTGAAACTCGTATTGAAATACGGTTATCAAAGTGCCACTAGATGCTCTAACTCATTGCATATGCATTTAGGATCTAGTGGAGTGCTAACACCCGTGAAAATGTTTGTGAAAATATGCTAACACATATGAACAAGGTGATACACTTGGTGGTTGGCATATTTGAGCAAGGGTTAGGAACTTCACCGGTGGAGTGTCCGCCTATAGAGTGCGGACAGTCCGACGGTGCCACCGACGCCCTAGACAGAAAAGATGGAGGTCACTGTAAGTGACCGGACGCTGGTCTCTGAAGGACCAGCGTGTCTGGTCAGTAGCAGCAGAAAAAGCGCAGCGTCAGTCATCGATCGGACGTTGGCTGGCTGTGTTCGGTCACACTGACATGGTCACGCACAGAGGAGTCGCCGAGTGATCGGACACTTGGTGTGTCCGGTCAAGCATGACCGGACGCGTTCGGTCGTGAAAAGTCGTCTCTAGATGCTTACTAGAAATGACCGGACGCTTTGAGCTACAGTGTCCAGTTTCCAGTCACTTTGAGCTACAGTGTCCGGTCATCACTGGACCGTTGAGATCGAGCGTTCAACATTTGAAGAGAGGGGACATGTGGCACGCATCACATGACCGGATGCAGAGGTCCAGCGTCCGGTCGATATGACCGGAGCGTCCGGTCACCCCGTGTTGTGCCCAGTGAAGGGGTATAACGGCTTTATTTTGTGGGGGCTTCTATTTAAGCCCCATGGCCGGCTCAAGCTCACTCTCTTAGCCATTTGTATTGACATAGCAACCTTGTGAGCTTAGCTAAAGCCCTCCCACTCATCTCCATCATTGATTCATCATCTTTGTGAGATTGGGAGAGAATCCAAGTGCATTGCTTGAGTGTTTGCATCTAGAGGCACTTGGTGTTCGTGTTTCGCTGCGGGATTCACTTGTTACTCTTGGTGGTTGCTGCCACCTAGATCGCTTGGAGCAGCAAGGATCGTCGAGCGGCGGGTGGTGATTGTCTCCGGCTCCGATCGTGGTGATTGTGAGGGGTTCTTGACCTTTCTCTGGTGGAGAGCCAAAAGGTACTCTAGTGGATTGCTTGTGGCTTATGTGATCCCCATCTTGTGTTGGTTATGCGGCACCCTATTGAGGGTTTGGCGTGTGATGCCAATTAGCTCGTGAACCTCCAAGTGAGTGAATCACCACAACAAGGACTAGCTTGTCGGCAAGCAAGTGAACCTCGGTAAAAAATCATTGTGTTCATCATTTGATTCTAAGGTGATTGGTCTTCATTGTTATTCATTCTTATGATTGATTAGCTCCTTCCTCAATACGGCGGTATAACCTTCTTGCTCACTCTCAATACATTACCACAAACTAGTTATCAAGCTCTTTAGTGTAGCTAGTTGTGAGAGCTTGTTAGTTTGGTTAGTGTGGCTCTTTAGTTAGCTTTTGAGAGCACACTAACTTAGTATAGTGTCATAGCTATTGTGTGGATAGAAACTATATAAACTAGAATTGTGGTAGGTGGCTTGCTATTTTAGTAGGCTAGCACAACACTTGCTTCGCCTCATAATTGTCTAACCGGTTTGTTAAGTGTTGTTGTAGAAAATTTTAATAGGCTATTCACACCCCCCTCTAGCCATTAGGACCTTTTAACTGAGTTCACATATGTTCCACCTACATGGCCTCAGGGGGATAATGGTCGAATCAACAAATTTTTGGAAGTGCATCGGAAGACTCAGGACCGTGAGGGGCATAACCAACCTCGGGATGACTTAATAGAGCATTTGTGGCAGTTACATGGGGCTAGTTTGGTTTGTGACCAAACTTGCCACACCAAAGGTTAGTCATGCCAGTTTTTTTGGCAATTGTTTGGTTCACTGCCACAACTATGGCGTGCACACCTTCTTAGCACCCTGTCCCACATATCATAGACTCATCATGTGAAACTTTGCCACAAGTATGACTTCGATTTTGCTGACCACTTTCTGTGGCAGCCGCAGTTTATCGAAGGTTAGGCGTGACAAACTTCGGCACCAACCAAACGGGCATTCATATTATCTATCTACTGTTACCATGTCTGGCCACCAATTTTGGAAGTAGTCACGGTAATTTGCATATGAACTGTAACACCCCGGGTGTTTAAATATTAAAAACATGACATGTCATCATATGCATTGCAAGGCATTTGGTCAAATTGCAAACTTTGATATGCATTCACTAAAACAAGTTTACATTTGTGTTATGAGTGTTGAATTGAATTGTTTGAATCCTGTATAAATTTGGTTTGGGTTTGAATTTCTTAGAAAACCCTGATTTTCAGTATTTAAATCCTGCCCTGAAAACTCATTTCAAAATCTAAGCATATTTTGGGGTTGAGCCCAAAAGCAAAAGTGTAGAGCTTGACATGTTATACAAAGTTTGTTTTTGGAGTTTTTCAAGTTGTTTAGTAAAATTTGGAGTAATTCAAAAAGGCGTAATTTGTTAAATTTCCCCATTTGAATTCAAAAGTTCATTTCAAAATCTAGACCGAACTAGGAGTTGGTTATAAAAGCAAAGTTGTAGAACTTTTGATTTTGAACAACTTTTGTTTTTGGAGATTTTTGAGTTGTTATGAAAATTTGAGAGTAATTTGTGAATTTTGGCGAATGGCAAACTTGTAAATACTATGAACAGTGTTCACCGCCGTAGCTACACCGCCGGCGACCTTCGGTTCCCTTCCAGACACGCACGTGGACATCCTCGGCTTCGTGCTGGCATGGGAAAGGCTCCTGCGTGGCTTCCTTGCGCTTCTAGCCGCTCCTTAAGGCCTAAGTCGTCGCCGTTCTTCGCTGTTTCCCTTCCTCTGTTTTCCCGGCGCCATTGCCGCAGCTCCGTTGAGCCCTCGCCGTCGAACCAGCGCCTGTGTCATCATTGCAAAGTGCGCAACAGCTTCGCCTCTTCCTTGCACACCCATCCAACTGGTCGTAGTCGTCTGACTTCGCCAAATTTCACCGCGTGTCGTCATTCTTCCCCACAGCCGGTAGCATCTCCGTCGAGCGTGCCTCTCCATGGCCAGCGTGTTACGGTGATCCTCTGCCCCTACTGAGTCTTGTTTCATCTTCGCCATGATGCTATGGTACTCCATGACCCATTGATTTCTCATTTTGACCACCATAGCTCCCAAAACATCGCCACCGACGACGATCTGCTCCGCCGTGCTTGCTTGGAACGTCGAACCACCTCTCCGTTGCTCCTCCGGCCTTATGCTCTACTCAGTCGTGTATGGGGTGAGCTACTGATGCTTCCTGGGCCATCTATTTAAGCTTTACAGGTCTCACGTCGTCAGCGTAGCGTAGCCGCGCCGTCGTGGCCGCCATGGCCGGCGTAGTGCTCGATCCAGTCCGTAGCTGGTCCAGCTTGTGCCCTAGAATGATGCGCCTAGTCGAGGGGAGTGTTTTGGTGCTTTGGCCGTCGCCGTTGGTCTCACCGTCGTCGAGATATCGCCGGTCTGTGCCGTCGTTGCCGTGGTCAGCGCGCGAGGTTAGGGATGACAGGTGGGGTCGGGTTGTCAGTGACTCAACGTTCAAATGGAATTTTTCTATTTTCAGATTTGAATGAATAGTGAGGTAATTTGTTATTTTTGTGTAGATTTATTTAGATCTCCAAAAATTATGAAAATTTTTGTCTGACTTCTCTGTGATGTATAGTATTTACGAAAAATATGAAATAATGTTTTTCAATAATTTTTGAATGTAATAAAAATTGCTCAATTTATTAATAAATGGATTTCCATGATTTTTCTAGGCTTATTTAATTGTCCAAAAATTATGAAATTTGTTTTGCCACTTACTTATCATGTAATGAACATTTACTAAAATTTTGAGCTCAATCAGAATAAGTTGATTTATTTCATAATTTTGAATTAAATAATTAATTCATAAAAGCAAATAGTAACCTTTAATGATTTAGGTTTTGTTTGAAATTTTGGATTGAGTGATGATCTTGGGTCATTGGTTGATAATGATCCTTGGCAATTGATGTATGTGTTACGAAAAAGATTTAGTTTGTTTGACTTACAACTGTACCGCGAAGGAAAGTTGTATTCAAATTGTTAATTTTTGCATCTATTATCGAGCATCACGTTTCGTATTCCGCATCATGTTAAACATGGCATTGTTATTACGTGTAGTGAATGAAGGTGAACACATGGTAGTTAATCAAGTTGTTGAGGAGGTTAATCCGTCTGTTGAGGTCAGATCAAATACTTGTGAAACGTCGTAGGAACCAGACTTTTCCGTCAATGAAGGCAAGCCCCGGATGCATACAACCCTACCTTATGTTTTACAAATTAATTTTGCTTTTGCTTTTCGTTACTGCATTAAGTGATTAGGAGTTAAGTAAGAGCCTAATTGGTGCATTACCACCCTTGTTATTCCATATTTACCATATTACCAGTTTTAAATTCGTATATGCCTAGTTTTGCTTAGCTATGCTTAGAACGATGAAAGTCGGGTGATTACCTGTCACCTACGAACTTTAAACGGAATTTTGGTTATCTTATGCTATCATGTGATATGGGAATGTGGAGTAATAAATCTAGACCGGGTGGACTCGGTGCGTGTGAGCCACAAGACATGGAGGTCTTGTGAGCGGGTTCTTTCTGCCTGTGTCGATTAAGGCACGTCCGTTGTTGAATTGCATGAGGTGAGAATTTGTAGTACTAACCGCATACTCCGGTAAGCCTTTACTTGGCTATTCTATTATGAGAATGGCTACTCACGCACTGGGAGTGGAGAGATGGCAGGAATAGCGTGTACCCACGTGGCAATGGGCTGGATTGGTGGAGTACTGTATTCTCGGGTGGCGTGGACCCGTTCTTGTTTTAGAGGATCCAAGGGTAGGTTGGTATATGGAGGTCAGGGACCTGCATATGTCGTGTGGTTTGGAAATCCTAGCTAGGTTCTTAATCGGTTCGAATCGTCGTTGCTCCTCGGTTATGGAGACTCAACTCACTGTTCATCATCGTAGTATTAATAACTAGAACTTGAGGCTGGTTGTGAAAGTGTTGGATATAAAGTTTCATGATCTCCATACGGATCATGTCAGCTTTGTATATGATTTTATGAAGTTATAAATGTCGAATTAAAGAATTTTTATTAAAGAGCTTTTACGCAAAATAACTTTGATTATTGCTAAAGCCATACCTTGAATCCCTGAGCCTGCATTCCTGAGTTTATCAGTTCTTATTTCGGTTAAGTCTTGTTGAGTACTTTTGTACTCAGGGTTCGTTGACCCTTGTTGCAGGTGAGCCTCATGAGGAGATCTGTTTTGGATCGTGCTGCATGACGGTTGTTCCTTGTGATGACGATGAGAAGTAAATGTGTGGCCCTTGGGCAGGGCAGTTTCATTATGTGTTTTGTATTATATTATAATGCCACTCCACTATTTCATTTTGTAATAAACATTGAACTTAGTTGTGAGGTTTGAAACTACTGTTTTGTAAAATTATGTTATTGTAAGACTTCCGCTATTTTTACTCTGGTATTGATATTTGAATAAATGTTGTAATACTGCAATGACTCTGTAATGTGATCCTGCTCGAAAATCGTGGATGATTCGGGGTTCCCCGAGGACACCCGACAGACTTCTTAAGTTACCAGGAACATATGCATAGTTGTCAAAGGTCGATGGACAGTGACAAGTGCATGTGGGTCCTATAATTTAGGAGGTTCTACCACAGAATGGTATCAGAGCATCGTTACAAGGTTTTGTTGTATTGTTTTACAAAAACTTCAAAATGATTTGGGATGACTAAATTTAACTTGATAATTTGGTCCAAATTGCTTCTGACTTATCTTATTTCTTTCTCACCATTCCGTATTTAATTAAAAAGGTTTTGTGTGGTGGAGTAGTAATCTTACTATGCCCAATATAAAAATAAATGTTGTTTATGTGCATTATAAACTTTGATGTTTTTGTTCGTAAGAACGATTCATGCATCATGATTAATTCACTTGTTACTTCCTTCACCTCTTAGTCTAGAGTTGAGTAGTGAGTCTGGTTTGAGTAATGTAATCCATCATAGCTGCTCTTTAGACTTTGATCAAATGATCTTACTAGGATTAAATTGGCTTCCTACAGTATGGCTCATGCCAAGATGACACCCCGTAAGTCCACTAGACCCAAAGGAGTTCCTCATCACCAACTTGCCCCTAGAAATGACAGTGCTAGCAGTAGCAGTTCTAGGCCTAATCCCCAGGCAGAGATACAGAGGATTTCTGTAGAATTAGCACAAGCTACTAGAGATAGGGCTTTGGATGCTATACAGGTAGGAGAATTATAGGATCAATTGAGGCGTCTCACCACCGCGCATAGGAACTATGAAAGCATGTTAGTTCGTACGGTGGAGGGAAGGAATGAAGCTTGGCATAGGGAAAATATAGCTAGAGCTAGAACTCATGAGCTAGAATTTTATGTAGAAGATTTAGAAGAACATAATACCTATCTACATGAGGAAGTTCATAGGCTTAGCAATCTACTAAATCCGAATCATCAGCCCCAAGCTGATGCAATGGACCTCGGTGTCATCCTTGCCGATGATAATGAGTCAGAAGAGAAAGTAGAAGAAGATCCTAAAGAATTAGTAATGATCAATGAAAGTGATGATGAAGGCGGTAATAATTCCGGAATGGATACCGAGCCTGAAGTTTGAAGTAATCACAGAAAGGAGTAGAGTTGTATAATAGTTAGTTATAGATAAGTTATGTATATTTGTTTTGGTACTTACAGGTTCTGGTGTTTATATTAGTAAACCCTATGTAATGTGTCTAGAGTAAGCTTTTGTGCAATTCAATAAAGGCTTGTGAATAAAGTTTGGTTTGTTATGAGCAGATGCGTCGTACGCGGGGTTCGTATATTCCTGGAACTTCACAAGATGAGGATGGTATTCTAGATCCGCCATCAGTTCCAACAAATCTAGCTAATGCTATAACCGCACTTGTCAATGTGATGGCTGAAAATTCTTGTTTGCTTCATGAGATAGCTCTAAGTAATCAGAATCAGATGCAAGGAAACCATGGTCACCACCATAACAGACAGGAGGCTACATATGTTGATTTTACAGACACAAGACCACCGGTGTTCACCAAGGCAGATGAACCATTGGAGGCTGATGACTGGCTTCGAACCATGGAGCAGAAATTTGACCTTTTTCCATGCATGGAGTATCAGAAACCTGTGTTTGCCGCCCAGCAACTTAGAGGAGCAGCAAGTGCTTGGTGGGCGAACTTAGTGGCTATGCAACCAGCTGGCATTCCAATAACATGGGCTGAGTTCCGTACTACCTTTAGAGCCCATTATATCCCTGAAGGAGTGATGGCAATGAAGCTAGATGAATTCCTTGCTTTGAAGCAAGGAGATCAAACCGTGATGTAGTATGTGGGAAGATTTAATCACCTGTCACAATATGCATCAGAACATGTCAATACTGATGCAAAGAAGAAGAGGTGGTTTATGAGAGGTTTGAATACCAAGCTACAAACAATGATGACAACTTGCACCAATGTCACTTATCATGAGGCCGTAAATATTGCAATTGCTTCAGAGTCAAAGTATTGGCAACATAAGGAGCTCAAAAAGAAAAAGAGTATGCCGTCTGGATCTTTTGGGGGAAATCAGAAGAGGCAGAGGGTGATTTATCATCCAGTACATCATAATCGTCCTCCTTATCGTCCACCGCAGTCTCAAGTCGGGCAACAGTCAAATGTCCGTCCTGCTATAACCTACCCGAATTCCCAGTCGACCAATGCTCCTGGTGGCAATGCTCCAACGTCCCAGGGTCACAACTATCCGTGTTACAATTGTGGAAGGACTGGTCATTTCTCCAAGGAATGTCCATATCCTTGGTAGGCTAATCAAAATTATCAGAAGGCCCCTGCAAATCAACAATAGGGTCAGGCACCAAACAAGAACTCCAATCAGAATGCTCAGAAGGGCAAAGATGAGAGGAAGATAGGACGAGTGTTCTATATTCAAGCTAGAGAAATTCTGGAAGGGGAGCCAGTGATGATGGGTATGTTTCCTGTTGCCAATCACCCTATAGTTATACTTTTTGATTCTAGTGCATCGCATTCATTCATCAATAGAACATTTGTTGTGAAGTATGAAATTTCAATTGGGGCAACAAAGGAAAGCTTCTTTATACAGTCGCCCGGGGGACATCTGTGTACTAAGGAAATGGTATACTAGGTACCTGTAAACCTGGGTGGGCATATTTTTCCCACTACCATGATTATCCTTAAGGATCAGGATATAGATGTAATCTTGGGAATGAATTGGATGTATCAGCATAAGGCTGTTATAGATGCTTTGAATAGGACATTAAGGGTAAGTTTGCCTGATAGTAATTCTCAACTTCTCATCCAACTTCCAACCCTAAGATCAGTGGGCAAGGTTTGTGCAACTGCTGTCAAAGAGATTAGAGATATTCCGGTAGTGTGTGAATTTCCAGACGTGTTTCCTGAAGATCTACCCGGTCTACCACCTGATAGGGATGTACAGTTTAACATAGAGTTACAACCTAGAACAGCTCCGATTTCTCGGAGAGCCTATAGGATGCCACCTAAGGAATTGGCCGAGTTGAAGACTCAGTTACAAGAATTGATTGAGAAGGGGTTTATCCAACCTAGTTCATCACCTTGGGGATGTCCGGCAATTTTTGTGAAAAAGAAAGATGAGACCCTAAGGTTATGTGTTGACTATCATCCATTGAATGAAGTGACCATCAAGAATAAGTATCCATTACCTCGGATAGATTTGCTTTTTGATCAATTGGCCGGAGCCAAAGTTTTCTCCAAGATAGATTTGAGATCAGGATATCACCAAATCAAGATAAAGCCTGAAGATATTCCCAAAACGGCATTTACCACAAGATATGGATTATATGAATACTTGGTAATGTCTTTTGGTTTGACAAATGCTCCAGCTCATTTTATGTATCTGATGAACTCAGTATTCATGCCTGAGCTAGACAAGTTTGTAGTGGTGTTTATTGATGACATTTTAGTATATTCCAAGAATAAGAAAGAACATGCGGAACATCTCAGAATTGTTCTGACCCGCTTGAGAGAACATCAACTATAAGCCAAGTTCAGCAAGTGTGATTTTTGGCTTAAGGAAGTGCAATTTCTTGGACATGTCTTGTCAGCTGAAGGAGTTGCAGTTGATCTCGGCAAAGTGAAGGATGTGCTTGATTGGAAACCGCCAACCACAGTTCATCAAGTTTAGAGTTTTCTGGGATTGGCGGGGTATTACCATCGGTTTATTCTAGATTTCTCTAAAATATCAAAGTCCATAACTGAATTGTTGAAGAACAAAGTTAAGTTTGTCTGGTCATCTGAATGTGAAAAGGATTTCCAGACTTTGAAAAGACTATTGACTACTGCACCAGTGCAAGCCCAACCTGATATCAAAAAGCCATTTGATGTTTATTGTGATGCTTTAGGTATTGGTATTGGATGTGTGTTGATGCAAGAAGGCCGAGTCATTGCTTATGCATCTAGGCAACTTAAGCAGCATGAAGAACACTATCCGACTCATGACCCGGAGTTAGCAGCTGTGGTTCATGCTCTGAAGATTTGGCGCCATTACCTGCTTGGTAATATGTGCCATATGTATACAGACCACAAGAGCTTAAAGTATATCTTTACCTAGTCAGAGTTGAACATGCGACAAAGAAGATGGTTAGAACTGATTAAGGATTATGATTTGGAAGTACATTATCACCTGGGTAAAGCAAATGTGGTTGCAGATGCCCTCAGTCGCAAAAGTTATTGCAATTGTCTGACAGTGAGAACAACGGGTTTGAATTTATGTCAAGAAATGGAGAAGTTGAATGTGGAAGTAATTCAACAAGGAAGTTTGACCAACATAATTGTTGAAGCCACTATTCGAGATCAAGTTATTGCTGCTCAGAAGGAAAACAAGGGTATAGCCCATATCAAGGAAAGAGTCAAGAATGGAAAAGTGGAATGTTTTAGCATAAATGATGAAGGTGTGCTATGGTTCAAGGATCGCCTGGTGGTACCAAAAGTTCCTGAGTTGCGGCAGTCAATTCTAGAAGAGGCACATGCTACTAGGTTATCTATCCATCCGGGAAGCAACAAGATGTACCATGACTTGAAGCAAAGATTCTGGTGGACTAAAATGAAAATAGAGATTGCTAGATATATAGCAAATTGTGATACTTGTCAAAAGGTGAAAGCGATACATTTGAGGTCTGCTGGTGAATTACAACCATTACCTATTCCATCTTGGAAATGGGAGGACATAAGTATGGATTTTATTATTGGTCTACCCAAGACATCAAAAGGATTTGACTCAGTATGGGTTATTGTAGATCAACTCACTAAGTCAGCACATTTTCTTCCTGTCAAGACAATATATCCTACGATCCAATATGCCAATATGTACTTAGCAAGAATCATGAGTCTCCATGGAGTACCCAAGACTATTGTGTCAGATAGGGGTACACAGTTTGTCTCTAATTTTTGGAAACAATTGCATTCTTCATTGGGTACCAAACTTTTGAACAGTACAGCTTATCATCCCCAGACTGATGGTCAAACTAAAAGAGTCAATCAAGTACTTGAAGATATGTTAAGGTGTTGTGTCCTTAACTATTCCAATAAGTGGGATGAATGTCTACCTTTGGCTGAATTCTCATACAACAATAGTTATCAGGAAAGCATTAGAATGGCTCCATTTGAAGCACTCTATGGTCGTAGATGCAGAACATCATTAAGTTGGTCTGAGCCTGGAGAAAGAAGATTCTTTGGAGTTGACCTTGTGAAAGAAACAGAAGACAAGGTTAGGCAAATACAGAGTAATTTGAAGATAGCTTAGTCCCGCCAAAAGAGTTATGTGGATAGAAGACGAAGACCATTGGTATTTAACAAAGGAGATTTTGTATATCTGAAAGTATCACCAATGAAGGGAGTTACCCATTTTGGTGCTAAAGGAAAGTTGGCACCCCAATATATTGGACCATATCAAATTTTGGAGAGGTATGGAAAAGTGGCATATCGCTTGAAATTACCTGAACATCTCGCAGCTGTGCATGATGTGTCCCATGTTTCTCAATTGAAGAAGTGTCTCCAAGTGCCTGAGCAGAATGTTGAGGTTGAAGGAGTGGAACTTGAACCAGATTTGACTTATTCTGAATATCCTATCCGAGTTTTGGATCAGAAAGATTGTGTTACTCGAAGACAGACAATCCAGTTCTATAAAATACAATGGAATCAACATTCAGAAGAGGAAGCTACTTGGGAATCAGAAGATTACTTATTAGAAAAATTTCCAGAGTTTCTAGCGTCTATATAGAATAGAGTAATGTTAGTTGAGCTCGGTTGTACAAGTTGTGTTTTGTAAAGGAACCTCAGCTATTTTATGGACAAGTTTTGGATGTTTTTGGACTGACACATTTCCTTTTCCATTACTTACTCTATGGCTTTGAATCTTGGGGCGAGATTTCTTTTAGGGGGAAGGATTGTAACACCCCGAGTGTTTAAATATTAAAAACATGACATGTCATCATATGCATTACAAGGCATTTGGTCAAATTGCAAACTTTCATATGCATTCACTAAAACAAGTTTACATTTGTGTTATGAGTGTTGAATTGAATTGTTTGAATCCTGTATAAATTTGGTTTGGGTTTGAATTTCTCAGAAAACCCTGATTTTCAGTATTTAAATCCTGCCCTGAAAACTTATTTCAAAATCTAAGCATATTTTGGGGTTGAGCCCAAAAGCAAAAGTGTAGAGCTTGACATGTTATACAAAGTTTGTTTTTGGAGTTTTTCAAGTTGTTTAGTAAAATTTGGAGTAATTCAAAAAGGCATAATTCGTTAAATTTCCCCATTTGAATTCGTTACGAAAAATATGAAATAATGTTTTTCAATAATTTTTGAATGTAATAAAAATTGCTCAATTTATTAATAAATGGATTTCCATGATTTTTCTAGGCTTATTTAATTGTCCAAAAATTATGAAATTTGTTTTGCCACTTACTTATCATGTAATGAACATTTACTAAAATTTTGAGCTCAATCAGAATAAGTTGATTTATTTCATAATTTTGAATTAAATAATTAATTCATAAAAGCAAATAGTAACCTTTAATGATTTAGGTTTTGTTTGAAATTTTGGATTGAGTGATGATCTTGGGTCATTGGTTGATAATGATCCTTGGCAATTGATGTATGTGTTACAAAAAAGATTTAGTTTGTTTGACTTGCAACTGTACCGCGAAGAAAAGTTGTATTCAAATTGTTAATTTTTGCATCTATTATCGAGCATCACGTTTCGTATTCCGCATCATGTTAAACATGGCATTGTTATTACGTGTAGTGAACGAAGGTGAACACGTGGTAGTTAATCAAGTTGTTGAGGAGGTTAATCCGTCTGTTGAGGTCGGATCAAATACTTGTGAAATATCGTAGGAACCAGACTTTTCCGTCAACGAAGGCAAGCCCCGGATGCATACAACCCTACCTTGTGTTTTACAAATTAATTTCGCTTTTGCTTTCCGTTACTACATTAAGTGGTTAGGAGTTAAGTAAGAGCCTAATTGGTGCATTACCACCCTTGTTATTTTATATTTACCATATTACCAGTTTTAAATTCGTATATGTCTAGTTTTGCTTAGCTATGCTTAGAACGATGAAAGTCGGGTGATTACCTGTCACCTAATAACTTTAAACGGAATTTTGGTTATCTTATGCTATCATGTGATATGGGAATGTGGAGTAATAAATCTAGACCGGGCGGACTCGGTGCGTGTGAGCCACAAGACATGGAGGTCTTGTGAGCGGGTTCTTTCCGCCTGTGTCGATTAAGGCACGTCCGTTGTTGAATTGCATGAGATGAGAATTTGTAGTACTATCCACATACTCTGGTAAGCCTTTACTCGGCTATTCTATTATGAGAATGGCTACTCGCGCACTGGGAGTGGAGAGATGGCGGGAATAGCATGTACCCACGTGGCAATGGGCTGAATTGGTGGAGTACTGTATTCTCGGGTGGCGTGGACCCGTTCTTGTTTTAGAGGATCCAAGGGTAGGTTGGTATATGGAGGTCAGGGACCTGCATATGTCGTGTGGTTTGGAAATCCCAGCTGGGTTCTTAATCGGTTCGAATCGTCGTTGCTCCTCGGTTATGGAGACTCAACTCACTGTTCATCATCGTAGTATTAATAACTAGAACTTGAGGCTGGTTGAGAAAGTGTTGGATATAAAGTTTCATGATCTCCATACGGATCATGTCAGCTTTGTATATGATTTTATGAAGTTATAAATGTTGAATTAAAGAATTTTTATTAAAGATCTTTTACGCAAAATAACTTTCATTATTGCTAAAGCCATACCTTGAATCCCTGAGCCTGCATTCCTGAGTTTATCAGTTCTTATTTTGGTTAAGTCTTGTTGAGTACTTTTGTACTCAGGGTTTGTTGACCCTTGTTGCAGGTGAGCCTCATGAGGAGATCTGTTTTGGATCGTGCTGCATGACGGTTGTTCCTTGTGATGACGATGAGAAGTAAATGTGTGGCCCTTGGGCAGGGCAGTTTCATTGTGTGTTTTGTATTATATTATAATGCCACTCCACTATTTCGTTTTGTAATAAACATCGAACTTAGTTGTGAGGTTTGAAACTACTGTTTTGTAAAATTATGTTATTGTAAGACTTCCGCTGATTTTACTCTGGTATTGATATTTGAATAAATGTTGTACTACTGCAATGACTCTGTAATGTGATCCTGCTCGAAAATCATGGATGATTCGGGGTTCCCCGAGGACACCCGACAGACTTCTTAAGTTACCAGGAACATATGCATAGTTGTCAAAGGTCGATGGACAGTGACAAGTGCATGTGGGTCCTATAATTTAGGAGGTTCTGCCACATGAACCTTGCACCTAAGCTCTATGTAACTTGTCAGGCTCCTTGTGCATTCTTTTATAGCTTGGTAAATGAATAAGTTGAACTCTTGAATTGAAACTTCCCGTTCACATACTCCTATGGCTATTTTCTTTTGTGTTTACAGTTTGCACGTGAGCATGCTTGCGTGATGGAAACTGTTGCTGCCGACCAGTCGGATGTGATCCTCGGGCCGACACCTCCCCCACCCCCACGCGTGTCGTACCTACGCGAGCTTCCGCGCCGTATGTAATTGCCTCCTCGAGCTTCGTTTTGGCCCAGCAGCCTAGGAGCAAAGGTACGAACGTTAGTTTTTCTCTTTTTTTTATTTCCTTTTTCCTCTTTCTTTTTCTTTCCTTTCTATTATTTCTTTCCCTTTTTATTTTCTCTTTTTATTTTGTTGTGTTCTATTATTCTTATCATCTTTTATTCTTTTTTATTTTTCTTTCTTTTCATCTTTTTTCGTTCTTTTCTTCTATTTCTTTTCCCTTTCCTTTCTTTTTTTTCTTTTTCCTTTTTCGTGATCTTTTATTAATCTTTTCTATTTTCCTTTTTCATTATATGTTTTTCTTTTCTTTTTTTCCCTTTCATTCATTTTTTTCTATTTATAATTTTATGTTTCACTTTTTATTTATAGACACACGTGATGTCTATGTAGTATACATGTAATGTCCTATCATGTTTCTTTATATCCACGGGTAGAAATGTGATGTTCTATGATGTATTTTGTGATGTCTAGTACACATACATTGATGTTTTAGGATATATTTTGTGATGTTCGATATCATTTTTTCTTCTTTTATTTGACTCTAATTAATTATTTCACTAATTTTATTATTTCTTTTAAATTTTATGATATTTTATGATGTTCACGTAGTATATATATGATATTTTATGCTATATTTTTGTGATGTTCGTGTACTATTAATGTGATGTTCTATGATGTATTTTGTGATGTTCAGTACACATACATTGATGTTCTAGGATATATTTTGTGGTGTTTGGTAGCATTTTTATTCTTTTTATTTGGCTATAATTAATTACTTCACTAATTTTATTTTTTATTTTATATTTTTTATGATATTTGTGATGTTCACGTAGTATAATATGATGTTCTATGCTATATTTAGCGATGTTCATATAGTCTTAATGTGATGTTCTACGATGTATTTGTGATGTTCGATAGCATTTTTTCTTCTTTTTATTTGACTATAATTAATTACTTCACTAATTTTATTTTTATTTTTTTTATTTTTAATATTTTATGATATATATATGATGCTCGCGTAGTATACATAGGATGTTATATGCTATTTTCTGCAATGTACGTGTAGTGTTGATGTGATGTTCGATGATTATCTTTAAATACATGTTTATTATGAGATAAATAGTCGTTAATTTTTTATCGAAATATATCTATGTGGGATCTTGTTTTGAAGAGTTTATTGCAAGGAACACGATGGTGTAATCGGATTTTAATTATGATACTTGATTTATGAGATATGACTTTTTTTAACCTAAAAAGTATGGGATATGTGTTGATGTCAGTAATTTCGTCTTTAGTGTATGTGCGCTTTATGGTCTGCTGGTTGGCCCAAGAATATAATTGAATTGGGCCTAATTTATGCATAGGTGGGGGAGAAAATTATTTTTATTGAAGGGGGGTCAGCGGGAGTGCACCTGCCAGCAGCTAGGGCCCCCTCTTGCGTGATGCCTGTTGATGTTTGACCACCGATAGCTAGCCACGGGGTCCCTGAGGCAATATGTTCGGGCTTCAGCGTATGCAGAACTCGATGGTAAACGTAAGAGACAGTCGATTTATCCTGGTTCGGGCCCTCGATCTTTGATCGAGTAATAGCCCTACGTCTAGTCGGCGTTAGCCTTTGCGTTGGATTGATCATAAAGTGTTGTGTCGTATAATTGTTCTCTTAAAAAACCCCGATCCAAGGAGCCATGCCCTCCTTTATATAGTCAGGAGGCCAGAGTCTTAGTCGGTTTACAATGAGAGTTCCTAGAAGAATTATAGAGTAATACTACTACTAAGATTACAGGGGGAGAATCCTAGTTAGACTAGTTCTCCCTTCCATGCGGTGTATCCCATGGGTCCCGCACCGACAAGCCCCCAAGCACTTCATGGTTGAGCTCTAGAAGCCTCGTCTTGTTCCTTCAGGTCTTATCGAGCAGGAACAAGCGTCGTCCGAGTGCTTTCTTGAGCGAAACCGTGTAGCGCTTGTGAGATCTTCGTGTGGTGTGTGTCTTTTTGAAGAAAAAGGTACTCCCATTTGGATGTAGCCCCCGAGCCTCTTGCTGTTTGGTACAAGGAGGTTGAGGGTCTTTTCTTTAAATCGCCTTGATTCTTCGTCGAAGGGCTCCCGAGCGTGTATCTAGGTTCTTTGTCGAGAAGGGCTCAGATATAGCTATTCCCGGGTTCTTTCCGTCGTGTGGCCTTGAAGTCGTCTGTCTTGAAGAAGTCTTATGAGTGATGTGCGCTTTTTTGAATAAAAAAGTGCACTCACTGAGTGTAGCCCTCGAGCCTCTTGCTATTTGGGACAAAAAGTTGGAGGGTCTTGAATTTGAGTTTTTCAACGAACTGAAAATTTCCCCTGTTGTAGCCCCCGAGCATTGTTCAAAAAGAACTCGGATACAAAATCTTGACATATTCTCTGGTAGTCTGCTATTGTCAGATGTAGAGTCTGTTGTTTTCAGACGTAGAGTGTGCTGCTTTCAGATGTAGAGTCCGCTGTTGTCAGGTGTAGTTGTATGGTGGTGGTTGAGTGTAAATGCCTTTTGTTCACGGGTTGTACTGTGTTGGTATATTCTCTCGAATATGCCTGTTGTTGAGTATTGTTCCTTCATGCCTGAGTCCTCTTTCATTGAATTCTATCTTTTCACTGTGTCCTTTGTTAGGCTTGTTTCGTTGGTGCTCCTGGTCCATGTGCACCGCTCCTTCGGTCTATAAATACCCTCCTAGAGTGTTGTTTTGATTCGTTGAGCGTTTTGTTGCTTGTTCTGAAGTCTCTATAGTCATGAATATGGTAGTTTGTGAGGTAGAGCAGCCCCCGGGTGCATTTTGTAGTTCTCGTATGTCTTGTCGTAGCTGGAGGAAGTCTTGTGATAGGGATTAGAGGTAGACTAATCCCACAGCAGCAATGTACCAGGATGTACGTGGCGGTAGTTGGAGGAAGTCTTGTGATGTGGGCTTCGTTCCTTCATCTAGCAGTTCTGGGTTGATCCTCGCCGCTTGTCTTGAGACTGTCCGGTGCAGATCAACACCATATCCAGCATCACATCGGACTTGGGTAGACAGATGTCTGCCGGCCTTCTCTATTCGATGTTGTCCTGCCATTCTGCTGATTTCCACCTTGGGTGCACTGCGTCCGTCCTTTGAAGAAAACAGTGTAGCCGAGTGTGGTTTGTTCTACCGAGTAACGATTTGGAACACGTAGTCGTTCTAGAGCCTAGTTGTTTCTGGGTTCCTTTTTGCTACTTGCCTGTCGTAGTTCCGAGTTTGTTGGGTCTTGTAAGATGTGTAATCTTGTATCTTTTGAAATCATTTGTAATAGAGAGAATCTTGTCTTCTGAGTTGTCATTCTTCATTCTGCTGATGTCCTGGTTGTCTATGAGATTCCCGAGTTCTTTATGTTAGAACCAGGTTGTTATGTTCCTTGTGAGGTAACCTTCCGTTGCTTCATGGCTGATGAGTTCTTTTTGTAGCCATATGGTAACTCTACCGTTTTGCTGGATGGATAAGTCCAAAATCTGCCCGTTGAACTGTACTGTTGTGTGGATTTGTGCCTTCCGTCATTTTAGCTGTGTCAGTAAATGGACCGTTGCATTCTCACACCATGTTTTAACGGGCTTGGTGGGTCGCGTTTTTACTGGTGTAAAATCTATTTAAAGGCCTTTGCCCTCCTTTTCTTTGGTACCCTGCCTTTGTCTTGAAAACCCTAGCCCTTGCACCTCCGCCATCGCTATTGCCGCCACTATCTTTGCGCTGTCGTCCAAGCCTTCTCTTCCCCTGGTGCCCTTTTGCCTCCATTAGTACATGGGTAGGAAGAAGGCCGTGAGCAAGTCCCAGGCAACCTTCGTGGATGAGGAATCATCACTTTCCATGATCGAGAACCAGGAGTTCATGGCCATGAGGGCTGCCCAGAAAGCTTGGCCAGCTCCGACAACAACTAAAGACCAGCTTCGCAAACTTGCTGGCGATGGTCTGATCTAGAGCAAAGGCATTGCTAAATGGAGAGTTCCGGGCGAGCATCGGGTCCCTACTCTAGGTCCTAGTGAGATTATCCTTTTCGTCTCCTTTATCCGTGCCAGACTTTGCCTTCCTGCTTCCGCCTTCCTTCATCAATTTCTTGGTTATTTTTGGGGTTAGTCTGAACCATCTAACTCCTAATGCCGTCCTCCATCTTTCTATTTTTGTACATCTCTGTGAAGCTTTCCTTGGAATTCCTCCTTCTCTTTCTCTTTTCCATCACTTCTTTCGTTTGAAGCCTCAACCCCACCGTGAAGACACCAATGTTCTTGGTGGCTGCGGGATTCAGTTTCGCTAGGGTCTTAAAAGCAAGTTCTTTGACTATGACCTGGTTGATTCTATGAGGGATTGGCGTGCTGATTAGTTCTATGCCACCAATTTGATTCCTTCTCTGGCCGTACATTCTGGATCTGGTCCCTTGGTTAACGACCGGTGGGAAAAGAACTCCCTGACACCAGACGAGCTCCAGGTGATCTAGCCGTTCCTTGAGTGGATAAGCACTCTAAAGCAGCAGGGCTTGACCGGTTTTGGAATCATCTCTAGTTTTCTTCACTGTCGTGTTCAGCCTCTGAAGGAGCGAGAGAACTTTGGCTTCGAGTACTCTAGGGCTGAGGATCCTTCACGCATGGTCCCTACCCTTGAGTTGACCAACGAAGAGGTACTCGAGCACCTTTAGAAGATGCTGAAGGGAGCAAGCTTCGTCCCGCTTACTGTCTCTGAGTACTGTGCAAAGAACCCGCCTCCAGCTATAAGTTGTTTTCTCTTTGTGTGGGTACTTTTTGTGTTTATTTTTGCTATATCTACTTTCGCTTAATCTCCCTTATCTTATTCTTTTCACAGGCATTGGGGCGTAACTTTGTTGACCCAATTCCCCTTCACGACCTCCCTGCCATTGTGGGGGTTGGGAGTAGTCTTGTTGGGGCTTCTTTAACCAGTAAGTCACAAACCACCATAACGCTCCCTGGTGTTTCTTCCGCATCTTTTGACATATATGAAGAGTACGTTCCTCGTTCAGTTCCCCGAGCTGCTCATAGCATCGGCAAGAGAGGGCGAGTGGCTGGTTCTTCTTCTAGTGTTCCCATTGTCAAGAAAGCTCACCAGTCGAGTACTTCTCCAGGTACTCAAGTTATAGCTAGCATGCTCTTAGGTGAGCACATTAATACGCTATGTCCTTCTGTTCCTTGTTTCCGTCTTTAACCGAGTACTTTTGTCCTTTTTCAGCTGGTGCTATGGTGGCCTTGGTCGAGCATGAGGAAGAAGAGGATGATGATGTACCCCTTATCATGCAGCGGTGAGTTCTTTTCTTATTTTTCTACTACTGAATCCCTCCACTTTGTTTTGACTTTGATCTTGATCTTTTTGTAGTAAGCGGTCATCGGGTATGAGTTCTTCTGAGGCTCCTGCACCGGGTTCTTCTATAGCTCTGGTGCCAAGTTCTTCCATAGCTCTAGTACCGAGTTTTTCTGGGGCTCCGGTACCGGCTACGCTGCTCCTGCCGCTGAGTGGCGGGGATGTTTTTGCTGGCGTGGTTCCCCCTGCGAGGTCTTCTTTTTGTTTTACGAAGAAGAAGATAGCTGGGTGAGTGGATTCTAGTTTCGTCTCTTTGCTTCTGTTCTCCTTTTCTCTTGTTCTCATTGGCGAGTTTCTTTATCAACTTTCAGGCCTTCGTCTTCTCTCATCCCTCCATTGACTTCTTGCCAGCCCTCTAGTGTGCCAC